>NW_026991426.1:0-45123 GCF_036370855.1 Dromaius novaehollandiae | reverse complement strand
AGGGGGAAACAAAGCATAAAGCAGAAATAAGAAGAGTTGAGGAAAGTGGGAGGCAATATAAATCACTGCAACACCCACATCCTGGGAAACCGGTACGGGTGTTGGATAGCAGGAGACAATTATTATGGGCAGAAGGCATTTCAAAGGGAATTCCCAGAGAAGTCATGGATAGGTTACCAACTCCCAACCTGGAAGGTTTGGTAAGAAGTTGGGACAGGATAAGGGGAACCCCATCTTCCTCAAACCCCAAAGTTCCTCCTCCCTTATCCCAAGACACCGTCTGCACCCCAGGACTCTTAAAACGAACCCTGAGACCGCACAATCCCGGATGGGCGTGACGAATATCTGATGCAGTAACTAAAGTCAATGGACGATGGGGAGTAAATGGCTGCCCCAGACTCGCTGCTTTTTGCCCTAATCCTCCATCCCTCTTACCTGGGACTGGGGAGAATAAGAAACCGAGGAATCCCTTGTATTACCCGGGACAACCGGTTCTAGTGGACTTACCCACTGTGGGACAAATACCTCTAGTACTAAAAGCTTCAAAAAATCTGTATGCATGGGTAGCTACTGATGCCCATGGGAAAGATCATAGAATCCATGCCAGGTGGATCCTCCCTTCCTTTTAGGTCAACAATGTAAAAGGAAGAGGGCACTGGGGAAGAAGACTTGTCTTATGTTGAGCTTGAGTGTCCTCAACGATACTACCTGTGGTAGTTATAACAGTTATTTTTATCATTTTTTGTAATTGTGTGCTGCGATCATAATTAGCTTTATTGTTGAAAACACAACAGCCAAGAATGGCATTCTTAACTTGTGTTGGAAAGATACTTCTTGTCTTAATGTGCTTACATGTGCTATGGCAAACCTACCACCAGAATACACTTCTGGGGCTTGGTATTGTACCGGCCGAATAGGTGATGGGGCAACCACCTTCTTCAGCCCTCTGGGCAACAGAGGTGCAACTTACTTTCAATTCCCACCAGGGATAAACGGGCCATTTGCTCAGGGCATTGGAGCTAAGAAGGGGCATTACTGGATATGCAGGCACACAGCATATACATTTTTACCCACGGGGTGGTTGGGAATTTGTTATATAGGGATTATCAGACCTTTGTTTTTCCTTTTGCCAGAAACAAGTGGACCTCGGTTAGGCATAAAGGTATATGATAACCTTGGAGACAGAAGTGTTGCCTGTAAGACGCGATCCATTAAGGGAAATTTGGGCGGGACGCAAAAATGGGGAAATAATCAGACTACAAGCGGCTCTAGAAATTATTACCAACAAAACCGCTGACACCATAGATCTTCTAACTTGGCAATCCCAACAGATGCGCACGGCAATCCTTCAGCACCACATGGTTTTTAGATTACCTGTTAGCTGAAGAGGGAGAAGTGTGTGGGAAATTAAATATTCCTAACTGTTGTTTGGAAATAGATGATGTAGGCGAAGTAGTTCTCCAGTTAACCAAAGATATCAGAAAAATAGCCCACGTCCTCGTCCAAACCTGGAATGGCTGGAGTGGCGATTTGTAGTCCTGGTTACTGGGGGCACCGTGGGTGAAACAGTTAATATTGTATTTGTTAGGTGCAGTTGCCGCCTTAATGTTCTTGTATAATTCCTTGCTTTGTTCAATTAATCGGACATGTTGTGTCAAATATGCAATTTGTTCCTACCACCTTGCCGGACGGCATAAAGAAAATCCGTGCCATCCATTGGCCGTGGCCAACCACAGTACCCATCATTTCCCAGTTTCTCCTGAAGGAGGAAATTGCATATTGACATCCACAGCGCATTTGCCAGCTGTTTTATGCCTATTGTAACAATCCCACCTCATTAACTCAGTTTTGATGTCTGTTTTGTAAAGTTAACTGTTGTTGAAGTTGTTAAAGAATAAGCTTGCATTGAGCAAGACCTCTGTTTAATCACTGTTAAGCACTTTATTTTTTACCCAAACCCATGTTGTTCCCACGACTTCCCCCCCGTCCCTAATTCTCTCTCCTTTCCTTCCTTGCTTGCTTGCTTTCTTTCTCTCTCTCTCTCTCCTGCTGCCAAGCTGCAATGTTGAGACACGGGGTGGTGTAGAGGACCGGTACTAAATGCGGTTTTGTCTTGACATTGCTGCTGCTGCTGCAAAGCTGCCGCTGCCAAGGTGTGTCGGGCAATGCCGCGCTGGCGCCCCCGGGAGCCGTCTGCGAAGTAAACAACCTCGTGCACCTGCACGGGGTAAAAAGGGTGCGAAAAGGGCAGAAGGGCGTCTCTAGGGCACGAACCGCACGTACTCATTTGCCATCTGCGCATGAGCAGGAGACCCCCAGATACCCCAGCCCATTTCTGGAAGGTTCCGAGAGGGCGGACTGCGCATGACGGTTAATCTGCATGGGAAGCGAGGAAGCACCTCCCAGAGGCCGGGCAAGAACCTATAAAAACTGCAGACTGTGTGAATGGGGGGGCTTGCTTGCGACGACTGAAGAACTCGAGCAGAGTCAGCGGAACCAGACGGGAGCTTCCCCCCTCTGCCCCCCCGCCCCGCCGCAAGGACTCCCAAAAGAAGAGGACCAACGGGACGCCGCTGGATCCACGGGTGGTGATATCTTTCTCTCTCTCTCTTCCCCTTTTCCTCTCTTTTTCCCTAAACGTGTGACGCGGGACATGTCTCGTTAGTTGATTCCATTTTGCCTTAATAAATCTTAAACTGGTTGGCTGGTGTCGTTTTCACCTTAATTGAGTGCAAGGGCATCACGAACTTGGTCGTTGGTCCTAAGGGGAGGGAGGTCGTCCTGAACGACTCCTTTCGGGCCGCGACACGTGTCTGATAGGTCACTGGCAGGCCCATAGCTGCTGGCTGTGCTTGTGAGGTCACAGCAGTCCTATAGCCTGATAGGCCAGTGGGATGGCTCCTGGCTGTTGGCTGTCCTTGTGAGGTCATAGCAGCATCAGTGCCTCATAGGCCAAAGGGAGTCCCCTGGCTGCTGGCTTTGCTTGTGAGGTCACAGCAGCCTCAGTGTCTTATAGGGCAGTGGCAGGCCCCTGTCTGCTGTCTGTGCTCGTGAGGCCATGTTTGTCTCCGTGCTTCACAGTTCAGTGGCAGGCCCACAGCTGCTGCCTGTGCTTGTGAAGGCACAGGAGTCCTAGTTCCTCATACACCAGGGGCAGGCCCATGGCTGCTGGCTGTGCTTGTGAGGTCACAGCAGTATGAGTGCCTGATAGCCAGTGCGAGGTCCATAGCTGCTGGTTGTGCTTGTGAGGTCAGAGAAGCCTCAGTGCCTGATAGGCCAGTGGCAGGCCCATAGCTGCTGGCTGTGCTTGTGAGGTCACAGCAGTCCTATTTCCTGATAGGCCAGTGGCAGACCCACAGCTGCTGGCTTTGCTTGTGACGTCACAGCAGCCTCCATGCCCTTTATGGCAGTGGCAGGCCCGCGACAGTGTGCTGTGCTTGTGAGGTCAGATCAGTGTCAGCGCCTCATCGGGCAGTGGAAGGCCAATGGCTGCTGGCTGTGTTTGTGAGGTCACATCAGCCTCCGTTCCCTATAGGCCAGTGGCAGGCCCTTCACTGCTGGCTGTGCTTGTGAGCTCACAGCAGTGTCAGCGCCTCATCAGGCAGTGGAAGGCCCCTGGCTGCTGGCTGTGCTTGTGAGCTCACAGCAGTGTCAGTGCCTCATCAGGCAGTGGAAGGCCCCTGGCTGCTGGCTGTGCTTGTGAGCTCACAGCAGTCCTATTGCCTGATAGGTCTGTGGCAGGCCAATGGCTGCTGGCTGTGCTTGTGAGGTCACAGCAGTCTGAGTGACTGATAGGCCAGTGGCAGGCCTCTGGGTGCTGGCTGATTTTGTGAGGTCACAGCAGCCTCAGTGCCTCATATGCCAGTGCGATGCCCTGGCTGCTGGCTGCTGGCTGTGCTTGTGAGGTCACAGCAGTCCTGTTGCCTGATAGGCCAGTGGCAGGCCCATGGCTGCTGGCTGCGTTTTGAGGTCACCTTTGTCTTAGTGCCTCATTGGCCAGTGGGATGCCCATGGCTGCTGGCTGTACTTGTGATGTCACGGAAGTACCAGTGCCTGATAGGGCAGTGACAGCTCCATGCCTGCTGGCTGCGTTATGAGGTCACGTTTGTCTCGGGGCCTCATAGGGCAGTTGGATGCCCATGCCTGCTGGCCGTGCTTGTGAGGTCACAGCAGTCCTGTTGCCTGATAGGCCAGTTCAAGGCCAATGACTGCTAGGTGGGCTTGTGAGGTCAGAGAAGCCTCAGTGCCCTATAGGCCAGTGGGAGGCCCATAGCTGCTGGCTGTGCTTGTGAGGTCACAGCAGCCTCAGTGCCCTATAGGGCAGTTTCAGGCCCATACATGCTGGCTGTGCTTGTGAGGTCACGGCAGCCTGAGTGCTTCACAGGCCAATGGCAGGCCCCTGGCTGCTGGCTGTGCTTGTGAGGTCACAGCAGCCTCCGTGCCCTTTATGGCAGTGGCAGGCCCGTGACAGTGTGCTGTGCTTGTGAATAATTTGTAGTACAGAGGATCCGACAATGAAGGATAATCCTCTTTTTGCGAATCTGAAGGGCTATAAAGCCCTGCTCTCTCTTGGCATGGCTCGGGCAACAGTTTGTGGTGTTTTAGGGGCGGCACTAATTGCTGCCCGGTGGGGGAGGCAAGGTGATAAAAAGACCATTGAGTCCTTGGGAGAACACATAAGAAACTCCCAGAGTCGAGCCAAAGAGACAATCGAGTTCTTGCAAGACTCCCGGAGTCGAGCCAAAGAGACAGTTGAGTCTTTGCAAGAACAGGTAAGAAACTTGCAAAGTCAACTCACTGCGGAGCGCAACCATACTCAGCGGCTTCACATAATCTTATCAGACTCACTAGACCGAGAGAGAATCCTGCGGTCTGAATTGGAAGAAAACAGGCGGGGGGTTAATGATAGTGAACCGGGATTCTCGAATTTGGCCGAACTAGACGGAAAACAGGCATCTGATCTAAAATCCATATATCCAATTAAAGAATTAGAAGACAGCAGGAACTGCTTTTATCCTGGAGATGGGAATGTAGTAATGAGACCCTTGATTAAAACGGAAACCACTGATAATGGTCAGGGGGGTATTCAACGACGTACCACGCGTATTATCCCCTATTCCCCTCAGGACTTGGCTAAAATACAGGAAAAATACTCCCGGGGCTCCCGGGAAACTGAAACTGAGTATGTGTGGAGAGTCTCCCTCACCGGGGGGGGTCGCATTCTGCTGAGCGAAGATGAAGCTAGAGGATATTGGGGACCCAGAGTCTTTCTAACCACAAATGATAACAGGGAACCATGGTCCTTGACCCAGAGGGTAGCCTACTGGGCAGGAGGATTAGACCCAATGGAAAGAGGAGACCCTTTTTCTATTAAAACACCCACAGCGGGCCACATTCTGGAAAGCGTGCAGAAAACTGCTTGCCTCCAATTGATGCATGACCGTTTGCTGCTTCCGCAGCAGCCCTCCCCCCTGCAGTGTGTGGCAGACCCCGAGAGGTCACATCCTCTGATCAGGGGACTTCCTGATGCTGTTCAGCTGCAAGACCGATTACGAACTCCCCGACTGAGACGAAGGGGAGGCCCCCCCGACATGACTTGGGGGGAGGTGGCACAGGAGCTAATTAATTACGGAAGGTGTATGGGATTCACTGGCCGGGGGAAACAAAGCATAAAGCAGAAATAAGAAGAGTTGAGGAAAGTGGGAGGCAATATAAATCACTGCAACACCCACATCCTGGGAAACCGGTACGGGTGTTGGATAGCAGGAGACAATTATTATGGGCAGAAGGCATTTCAAAGGGAATTCCCAGAGAAGTCATGGATAGGTTACCAACTCCCAACCTGGAAGGTTTGGTAAGAAGTTGGGACAGGATAAGGGGAACCCCATCTTCCTCAAACCCCAAAGTTCCTCCTCCCTTATCCCAAGACACCGTCTGCACCCCAGGACTCTTAAAACGAACCCTGAGACCGCACAATCCCGGATGGGCGTGACGAATATCTGATGCAGTAACTAAAGTCAATGGACGATGGGGAGTAAATGGCTGCCCCAGACTCGCTGCTTTTTGCCCTAATCCTCCATCCCTCTTACCTGGGACTGGGGAGAATAAGAAACCGAGGAATCCCTTGTATTACCCGGGACAACCGGTTCTAGTGGACTTACCCACTGTGGGACAAATACCTCTAGTACTAAAAGCTTCAAAAAATCTGTATGCATGGGTAGCTACTGATGCCCATGGGAAAGATCATAGAATCCATGCCAGGTGGATCCTCCCTTCCTTTTAGGTCAACAATGTAAAAGGAAGAGGGCACTGGGGAAGAAGACTTGTCTTATGTTGAGCTTGAGTGTCCTCAACGATACTACCTGTGGTAGTTATAACAGTTATTTTTATCATTTTTTGTAATTGTGTGCTGCGATCATAATTAGCTTTATTGTTGAAAACACAACAGCCAAGAATGGCATTCTTAACTTGTGTTGGAAAGATACTTCTTGTCTTAATGTGCTTACATGTGCTATGGCAAACCTACCACCAGAATACACTTCTGGGGCTTGGTATTGTACCGGCCGAATAGGTGATGGGGCAACCACCTTCTTCAGCCCTCTGGGCAACAGAGGTGCAACTTACTTTCAATTCCCACCAGGGATAAACGGGCCATTTGCTCAGGGCATTGGAGCTAAGAAGGGGCATTACTGGATATGCAGGCACACAGCATATACATTTTTACCCACGGGGTGGTTGGGAATTTGTTATATAGGGATTATCAGACCTTTGTTTTTCCTTTTGCCAGAAACAAGTGGACCTCGGTTAGGCATAAAGGTATATGATAACCTTGGAGACAGAAGTGTTGCCTGTAAGACGCGATCCATTAAGGGAAATTTGGGCGGGACGCAAAAATGGGGAAATAATCAGACTACAAGCGGCTCTAGAAATTATTACCAACAAAACCGCTGACACCATAGATCTTCTAACTTGGCAATCCCAACAGATGCGCACGGCAATCCTTCAGCACCACATGGTTTTTAGATTACCTGTTAGCTGAAGAGGGAGAAGTGTGTGGGAAATTAAATATTCCTAACTGTTGTTTGGAAATAGATGATGTAGGCGAAGTAGTTCTCCAGTTAACCAAAGATATCAGAAAAATAGCCCACGTCCTCGTCCAAACCTGGAATGGCTGGAGTGGCGATTTGTAGTCCTGGTTACTGGGGGCACCGTGGGTGAAACAGTTAATATTGTATTTGTTAGGTGCAGTTGCCGCCTTAATGTTCTTGTATAATTCCTTGCTTTGTTCAATTAATCGGACATGTTGTGTCAAATATGCAACTTGTTCCTACCACCTTGCCGGACGGCATAAAGAAAATCCGTGCCATCCATTGGCCGTGGCCAACCACAGTACCCATCATTTCCCAGTTTCTCCTGAAGGAGGAAATTGCATATTGACATCCACAGCGCATTTGCCAGCTGTTTTATGCCTATTGTAACAATCCTACCTCATTAACTCAGTTTTGATGTCTGTTTTGTAAAGTTAACTGTTGTTGAAGTTGTTAAAGAATAAGCTTGCATTGAGCAAGACCTCTGTTTAATCACTGTTAAGCACTTTATTTTTTACCCAAACCCATGTTGTTCCCACGACTTCCCCCCCGTCCCTAATTCTCTCTCCTTTCCTTCCTTGCTTGCTTGCTTTCTTTCTCTCTCTCTCTCTCCTGCTGCCAAGCTGCAATGTTGAGACACGGGGTGGTGTAGAGGACCGGTACTAAATGCGGTTTTGTCTTGACATTGCTGCTGCTGCTGCAAAGCTGCCGCTGCCAAGGTGTGTCGGGCAATGCCGCGCTGGCGCCCCCGGGAGCCGTCTGCGAAGTAAACAACCTCGTGCACCTGCACGGGGTAAAAAGGGTGCGAAAAGGGCAGAAGGGCGTCTCTAGGGCACGAACCGCACGTACTCATTTGCCATCTGCGCATGAGCAGGAGACCCCCAGATACCCCAGCCCATTTCTGGAAGGTTCCGAGAGGGCGGACTGCGCATGACGGTTAATCTGCATGGGAAGCGAGGAAGCACCTCCCAGAGGCCGGGCAAGAACCTATAAAAACTGCAGACTGTGTGAATGGGGGGGCTTGCTTGCGACGACTGAAGAACTCGAGCAGAGTCAGCGGAACCAGACGGGAGCTTCCCCCCTCTGCCCCCCCGCCCCGCCGCAAGGACTCCCAAAAGAAGAGGACCAACGGGACGCCGCTGGATCCACGGGTGGTGATATCTTTCTCTCTCTCTCTTCCCCTTTTCCTCTCTTTTTCCCTAAACGTGTGACGCGGGACATGTCTCGTTAGTTGATTCCATTTTGCCTTAATAAATCTTAAACTGGTTGGCTGGTGTCGTTTTCACCTTAATTGAGTGCAAGGGCATCACGAACTTGGTCGTTGGTCCTAAGGGGAGGGAGGTCGTCCTGAACGACTCCTTTCGGGCCGCGACACGTGTCTGATAGGTCACTGGCAGGCCCATAGCTGCTGGCTGTGCTTGTGAGGTCACAGCAGTCCTATAGCCTGATAGGCCAGTGGGATGGCTCCTGGCTGTTGGCTGTCCTTGTGAGGTCATAGCAGCATCAGTGCCTCATAGGCCAAAGGGAGTCCCCTGGCTGCTGGCTTTGCTTGTGAGGTCACAGCAGCCTCAGTGTCTCATAGGGCAGTGGCAGGCCCCTGGCTGCTGGTTGTGCTTGTGAGGCCATGTTTGTCTCCGTGCTTCACAGTTCAGTGGCAGGCCCACAGCTGCTGCCTGTGCTTGTGAAGGCACAGGAGTCCTAGTTCCTCATACACCAGGGGCAGGCCCATGGCTGCTGGCTGTGCTTGTGAGGTCACAGCAGTATGAGTGCCTGATAGCCAGTGCGAGGTCCATAGCTGCTGGTTGTGCTTGTGAGGTCAGAGAAGCCTCAGTGCCTGATAGGCCAGTGGCAGGCCCATAGCTGCTGGCTGTGCTTGTGAGGTCACAGCAGTCCTATTTCCTGATAGGCCCGTGGGAGGCCCCGTCTGCTGGCTGCCTTTTGAGGTCACATTTGTCTCTGTACCTTATAGGGCAATGGCAGGCCTCTGGCTCCTCGCTGTGCTTGTGAGGTCACAGCAGCCTCAGTGCCCTATAGGCCAGTGGCAGGCCCATAGCTGCTGGCTGTGCTTGTCAGGTCACAGCAGTCCTATTGCCTGACAGGCCAGTGGCAGACCCACAGCTGCTGGCTTTGCTTGTGACGTCACAGCAGCCTCCATGCCCTTTATGGCAGTGGCAGGCCCGCGACAGTGTGCTGTGCTTGTGAGGTCAGATCAGTGTCAGCGCCTCATCGGGCAGTGGAAGGCCAATGGCTGCTGGCTGTGTTTGTGAGGTCACATCAGCCTCCGTTCCCTATAGGCCAGTGGCAGGCCCTTCACTGCTGGCTGTGCTTGTGAGCTCACAGCAGTGTCAGCGCCTCATCAGGCAGTGGAAGGCCCCTGGCTGCTGGCTGTGCTTGTGAGCTCACAGCAGTGTCAGCGCCTCATCAGGCAGTGGAAGGCCCCTGGCTGCTGGCTGTGCTTGTGAGCTCACAGCAGTCCTATTGCCTGATAGGTCTGTGGCAGGCCAATGGCTGCTGGCTGTGCTTGTGAGGTCACAGCAGTCTGAGTGACTGATAGGCCAGTGGCAGGCCTCTGGGTGCTGGCTGATTTTGTGAGGTCACAGCAGCCTCAGTGCCTCATATGCCAGTGCGATGCCCTGGCTGCTGGCTGCTGGCTGTGCTTGTGAGGTCACAGCAGTCCTGTTGCCTGATAGGCCAGTGGCAGGCCCATGGCTGCTGGCTGCGTTTTGAGGTCACCTTTGTCTTAGTGCCTCATTGGCCAGTGGGATGCCCATGGCTGCTGGCTGTACTTGTGATGTCACGGAAGAACCAGTGCCTGATAGGGCAGTGACAGCTCCATGCCTGCTGGCTGTGTTATGAGGTCACGTTTGTCTCGGGGCCTCATAGGGCAGTTGGATGCCCATGCCTGCTGGCCGTGCTTGTGAGGTCACAGCAGTCCTGTTGCCTGATAGGCCAGTTCAAGGCCAATGACTGCTGGCTGTGCTTGTGAGGTCACAGCAGCCTCAGTGCCCTATAGGCCAGTGGGAGGCCCATAGCTGCTGGCTGTGCTTGTGAGGTCACAGCAGCCTCAGTGCCCTATAGGGCAGTTTCAGGCCCATACATGCTGGCTGTGCTTGTGAGGTCACGGCAGCCTGAGTGCTTCACAGGCCAATGGCAGGCCCCTGGCTGCTGGCTGTGCTTGTGAGGTCACAGCAGCCTCCGTGCCCTTTATGGCAGTGGCAGGCCCGTGACAGTGTGCTGTGCTTGTGAATAATTTGTAGTACAGAGGATCCGACAATGAAGGATAATCCTCTTTTTGCGAATCTGAAGGGCTATAAAGCCCTGCTCTCTCTTGGCATGGCTCGGGCAACAGTTTGTGGTGTTTTAGGGGCGGCACTAATTGCTGCCCGGTGGGGGAGGCAAGGTGATAAAAAGACCATTGAGTCCTTGGGAGAACACATAAGAAACTCCCAGAGTCGAGCCAAAGAGACAATCGAGTTCTTGCAAGACTCCCGGAGTCGAGCCAAAGAGACAGTTGAGTCTTTGCAAGAACAGGTAAGAAACTTGCAAAGTCAACTCACTGCGGAGCGCAACCATACTCAGCGGCTTCACATAATCTTATCAGACTCACTAGACCGAGAGAGAATCCTGCGGTCTGAATTGGAAGAAAACAGGCGGGGGGTTAATGATAGTGAACCGGGATTCTCGAATTTGGCCGAACTAGACGGAAAACAGGCATCTGATCTAAAATCCATATATCCAATTAAAGAATTAGAAGACAGCAGGAACTGCTTTTATCCTGGAGATGGGAATGTAGTAATGAGACCCTTGATTAAAACGGAAACCACTGATAATGGTCAGGGGGGTATTCAACGACGTACCACGCGTATTATCCCCTATTCCCCTCAGGACTTGGCTAAAATACAGGAAAAATACTCCCGGGGCTCCCGGGAAACTGAAACTGAGTATGTGTGGAGAGTCTCCCTCACCGGGGGGGATCGCATTCTGCTGAGCGAAGATGAAGCTAGAGGATATTGGGGACCCAGAGTCTTTCTAACCACAAATGATAACAGGGAACCATGGTCCTTGACCCAGAGGGTAGCCTACTGGGCAGGAGGATTAGACCCAATGGAAAGAGGAGACCCTTTTTCTATTAAAACACCCACAGCGGGCCACATTCTGGAAAGCGTGCAGAAAACTGCTTGCCTCCAATTGATGCATGACCGTTTGCTGCTTCCGCAGCAGCCCTCCCCCATGCAGTGTGTGGCAGACCCCGAGAGGTCACATCCTCTGATCAGGGGACTTCCTGATGCTGTTCAGCTGCAAGACCGATTACGAACTCCCCGACTGAGACGAAGGGGAGGCCCCCCCGACATGACTTGGGGGGAGGTGGCACAGGAGCTAATTAATTACGGAAGGCGTATGGGATTCACTGGCCGGGGGAAACAAAGCATAAAGCAGAAATAAGAAGAGTTGAGGAAAGTGGGAGGCAATATAAATCACTGCAACACCCACATCCTGGGAAACCGGTACGGGTGTTGGATAGCAGGAGACAATTATTATGGGCAGAAGGCATTTCAAAGGGAATTCCCAGAGAAGTCATGGATAGGTTACCAACTCCCAACCTGGAAGGTTTGGTAAGAAGTTGGGACAGGATAAGGGGAACCCCATCTTCCTCAAACCCCAAAGTTCCTCCTCCCTTATCCCAAGACACCGTCTGCACCCCAGGACTCTTAAAACGAACCCTGAGACCGCACAATCCCGGATGGGCGTGACGAATATCTGATGCAGTAACTAAAGTCAATGGACGATGGGGAGTAAATGGCTGCCCCAGACTCGCTGCTTTTTGCCCTAATCCTCCATCCCTCTTACCTGGGACTGGGGAGAATAAGAAACCGAGGAATCCCTTGTATTACCCGGGACAACCGGTTCTAGTGGACTTACCCACTGTGGGACAAATACCTCTAGTACTAAAAGCTTCAAAAAATCTGTATGCATGGGTAGCTACTGATGCCCATGGGAAAGATCATAGAATCCATGCCAGGTGGATCCTCCCTTCCTTTTAGGTCAACAATGTAAAAGGAAGAGGGCACTGGGGAAGAAGACTTGTCTTATGTTGAGCTTGAGTGTCCTCAACGATACTACCTGTGGTAGTTATAACAGTTATTTTTATCATTTTTTGTAATTGTGTGCTGCGATCATAATTAGCTTTATTGTTGAAAACACAACAGCCAAGAATGGCATTCTTAACTTGTGTTGGAAAGATACTTCTTGTCTTAATGTGCTTACATGTGCTATGGCAAACCTACCACCAGAATACACTTCTGGGGCTTGGTATTGTACCGGCCGAATAGGTGATGGGGCAACCACCTTCTTCAGCCCTCTGGGCAACAGAGGTGCAACTTACTTTCAATTCCCACCAGGGATAAACGGGCCATTTGCTCAGGGCATTGGAGCTAAGAAGGGGCATTACTGGATATGCAGGCACACAGCATATACATTTTTACCCACGGGGTGGTTGGGAATTTGTTATATAGGGATTATCAGACCTTTGTTTTTCCTTTTGCCAGAAACAAGTGGACCTCGGTTAGGCATAAAGGTATATGATAACCTTGGAGACAGAAGTGTTGCCTGTAAGACGCGATCCATTAAGGGAAATTTGGGCGGGACGCAAAAATGGGGAAATAATCAGACTACAAGCGGCTCTAGAAATTATTACCAACAAAACCGCTGACACCATAGATCTTCTAACTTGGCAATCCCAACAGATGCGCACGGCAATCCTTCAGCACCACATGGTTTTTAGATTACCTGTTAGCTGAAGAGGGAGAAGTGTGTGGGAAATTAAATATTCCTAACTGTTGTTTGGAAATAGATGATGTAGGCGAAGTAGTTCTCCAGTTAACCAAAGATATCAGAAAAATAGCCCACGTCCTCGTCCAAACCTGGAATGGCTGGAGTGGCGATTTGTAGTCCTGGTTACTGGGGGCACCGTGGGTGAAACAGTTAATATTGTATTTGTTAGGTGCAGTTGCCGCCTTAATGTTCTTGTATAATTCCTTGCTTTGTTCAATTAATCGGACATGTTGTGTCAAATATGCAACTTGTTCCTACCACCTTGCCGGACGGCATAAAGAAAATCCGTGCCATCCATTGGCCGTGGCCAACCACAGTACCCATCATTTCCCAGTTTCTCCTGAAGGAGGAAATTGCATATTGACATCCACAGCGCATTTGCCAGCTGTTTTATGCCTATTGTAACAATCCTACCTCATTAACTCAGTTTTGATGTCTGTTTTGTAAAGTTAACTGTTGTTGAAGTTGTTAAAGAATAAGCTTGCATTGAGCAAGACCTCTGTTTAATCACTGTTAAGCACTTTATTTTTTACCCAAACCCATGTTGTTCCCACGACTTCCCCCCCGTCCCTAATTCTCTCTCCTTTCCTTCCTTGCTTGCTTGCTTTCTTTCTCTCTCTCTCTCTCCTGCTGCCAAGCTGCAATGTTGAGACACGGGGTGGTGTAGAGGACCGGTACTAAATGCGGTTTTGTCTTGACATTGCTGCTGCTGCTGCAAAGCTGCCGCTGCCAAGGTGTGTCGGGCAATGCCGCGCTGGCGCCCCCGGGAGCCGTCTGCGAAGTAAACAACCTCGTGCACCTGCACGGGGTAAAAAGGGTGCGAAAAGGGCAGAAGGGCGTCTCTAGGGCACGAACCGCACGTACTCATTTGCCATCTGCGCATGAGCAGGAGACCCCCAGATACCCCAGCCCATTTCTGGAAGGTTCCGAGAGGGCGGACTGCGCATGACGGTTAATCTGCATGGGAAGCGAGGAAGCACCTCCCAGAGGCCGGGCAAGAACCTATAAAAACTGCAGACTGTGTGAATGGGGGGGCTTGCTTGCGACGACTGAAGAACTCGAGCAGAGTCAGCGGAACCAGACGGGAGCTTCCCCCCTCTGCCCCCCCGCCCCGCCGCAAGGACTCCCAAAAGAAGAGGACCAACGGGACGCCGCTGGATCCACGGGTGGTGATATCTTTCTCTCTCTCTCTTCCCCTTTTCCTCTCTTTTTCCCTAAACGTGTGACGCGGGACATGTCTCGTTAGTTGATTCCATTTTGCCTTAATAAATCTTAAACTGGTTGGCTGGTGTCGTTTTCACCTTAATTGAGTGCAAGGGCATCACGAACTTGGTCGTTGGTCCTAAGGGGAGGGAGGTCGTCCTGAACGACTCCTTTCGGGCCGCGACACGTGTCTGATAGGTCACTGGCAGGCCCATAGCTGCTGGCTGTGCTTGTGAGGTCACAGCAGTCCTATAGCCTGATAGGCCAGTGGGATGGCTCCTGGCTGTTGGCTGTCCTTGTGAGGTCATAGCAGCATCAGTGCCTCATAGGCCAAAGGGAGTCCCCTGGCTGCTGGCTTTGCTTGTGAGGTCACAGCAGCCTCAGTGTCTCATAGGGCAGTGGCAGGCCCCTGGCTGCTGGTTGTGCTTGTGAGGCCATGTTTGTCTCCGTGCTTCACAGTTCAGTGGCAGGCCCACAGCTGCTGCCTGTGCTTGTGAAGGCACAGGAGTCCTAGTTCCTCATACACCAGGGGCAGGCCCATGGCTGCTGGCTGTGCTTGTGAGGTCACAGCAGTATGAGTGCCTGATAGCCAGTGCGAGGTCCATAGCTGCTGGTTGTGCTTGTGAGGTCAGAGAAGCCTCAGTGCCTGATAGGCCAGTGGCAGGCCCATAGCTGCTGGCTGTGCTTGTGAGGTCACAGCAGTCCTATTTCCTGATAGGCCCGTGGGAGGCCCCGTCTGCTGGCTGCCTTTTGAGGTCACATTTGTCTCTGTACCTTATAGGGCAATGGCAGGCCTCTGGCTCCTCGCTGTGCTTGTGAGGTCACAGCAGCCTCAGTGCCCTATAGGCCAGTGGCAGGCCCATAGCTGCTGGCTGTGCTTGTCAGGTCACAGCAGTCCTATTGCCTGACAGGCCAGTGGCAGACCCACAGCTGCTGGCTTTGCTTGTGACGTCACAGCAGCCTCCATGCCCTTTATGGCAGTGGCAGGCCCGCGACAGTGTGCTGTGCTTGTGAGGTCAGATCAGTGTCAGCGCCTCATCGGGCAGTGGAAGGCCAATGGCTGCTGGCTGTGTTTGTGAGGTCACATCAGCCTCCGTTCCCTATAGGCCAGTGGCAGGCCCTTCACTGCTGGCTGTGCTTGTGAGCTCACAGCAGTGTCAGCGCCTCATCAGGCAGTGGAAGGCCCCTGGCTGCTGGCTGTGCTTGTGAGCTCACAGCAGTGTCAGCGCCTCATCAGGCAGTGGAAGGCCCCTGGCTGCTGGCTGTGCTTGTGAGCTCACAGCAGTCCTATTGCCTGATAGGTCTGTGGCAGGCCAATGGCTGCTGGCTGTGCTTGTGAGGTCACAGCAGTCTGAGTGACTGATAGGCCAGTGGCAGGCCTCTGGGTGCTGGCTGATTTTGTGAGGTCACAGCAGCCTCAGTGCCTCATATGCCAGTGCGATGCCCTGGCTGCTGGCTGCTGGCTGTGCTTGTGAGGTCACAGCAGTCCTGTTGCCTGATAGGCCAGTGGCAGGCCCATGGCTGCTGGCTGCGTTTTGAGGTCACCTTTGTCTTAGTGCCTCATTGGCCAGTGGGATGCCCATGGCTGCTGGCTGTACTTGTGATGTCACGGAAGAACCAGTGCCTGATAGGGCAGTGACAGCTCCATGCCTGCTGGCTGTGTTATGAGGTCACGTTTGTCTCGGGGCCTCATAGGGCAGTTGGATGCCCATGCCTGCTGGCCGTGCTTGTGAGGTCACAGCAGTCCTGTTGCCTGATAGGCCAGTTCAAGGCCAATGACTGCTGGCTGTGCTTGTGAGGTCACAGCAGCCTCAGTGCCCTATAGGCCAGTGGGAGGCCCATAGCTGCTGGCTGTGCTTGTGAGGTCACAGCAGCCTCAGTGCCCTATAGGGCAGTTTCAGGCCCATACATGCTGGCTGTGCTTGTGAGGTCACGGCAGCCTGAGTGCTTCACAGGCCAATGGCAGGCCCCTGGCTGCTGGCTGTGCTTGTGAGGTCACAGCAGCCTCCGTGCCCTTTATGGCAGTGGCAGGCCCGTGACAGTGTGCTGTGCTTGTGAATAATTTGTAGTACAGAGGATCCGACAATGAAGGATAATCCTCTTTTTGCGAATCTGAAGGGCTATAAAGCCCTGCTCTCTCTTGGCATGGCTCGGGCAACAGTTTGTGGTGTTTTAGGGGCGGCACTAATTGCTGCCCGGTGGGGGAGGCAAGGTGATAAAAAGACCATTGAGTCCTTGGGAGAACACATAAGAAACTCCCAGAGTCGAGCCAAAGAGACAATCGAGTTCTTGCAAGACTCCCGGAGTCGAGCCAAAGAGACAGTTGAGTCTTTGCAAGAACAGGTAAGAAACTTGCAAAGTCAACTCACTGCGGAGCGCAACCATACTCAGCGGCTTCACATAATCTTATCAGACTCACTAGACCAAGAGAGAATCCTGCGGTCTGAATTGGAAGAAAACAGGCGGGGGGTTAATGATAGTGAACCGGGATTCTCGAATTTGGCCGAACTAGACGGAAAACAGGCATCTGATCTAAAATCCATATATCCAATTAAAGAATTAGAAGACAGCAGGGACTGCTTTTATCCTGGAGATGGGAATGTAGTAATGAGACCCTTGATTAAAACGGAAACCACTGATAATGGTCAGGGGGGTATTCAACGACGTACCACGCGTATTATCCCCTATTCCCCTCAGGACTTGGCTAAAATACAGGAAAAATACTCCCGGGGCTCCCGGGAAACTGAAACTGAGTATGTGTGGAGAGTCTCCCTCACCGGGGGGGATCGCATTCTGCTGAGCGAAGATGAAGCTAGAGGATATTGGGGACCCAGAGTCTTTCTAACCACAAATGATAACAGGGAACCATGGTCCTTGACCCAGAGGGTAGCCTACTGGGCAGGAGGATTAGACCCAATGGAAAGAGGAGACCCTTTTTCTATTAAAACACCCACAGCGGGCCACATTCTGGAAAGCGTGCAGAAAACTGCTTGCCTCCAATTGATGCATGACCGTTTGCTGCTTCCGCAGCAGCCCTCCCCCATGCAGTGTGTGGCAGACCCCGAGAGGTTACATCCTCTGATCAGGGGACTTCCTGATGCTGTTCAGCTGCAAGACCGATTACGAACTCCCCGACTGAGACGAAGGGGAGGCCCCCCCGACATGACTTGGGGGGAGGTGGCACAGGAGCTAATTAATTACGGAAGGCGTATGGGATTCACTGGCCAGGGGGAAACAAAGCATAAAGCAGAAATAAGAAGAGTTGAGGAAAGTGGGAGGCAATATAAATCACTGCAACACCCACATCCTGGGAAACCGGTACGGGTGTTGGATAGCAGGAGACAATTATTATGGGCAGAAGGCATTTCAAAGGGAATTCCCAGAGAAGTCATGGATAGGTTACCAACTCCCAACCTGGAAGGTTTGGTAAGAAGTTGGGACAGGATAAGGGGAACCCCATCTTCCTCAAACCCCAAAGTTCCTCCTCCCTTATCCCAAGACACCGTCTGCACCCCAGGACTCTTAAAACGAACCCTGAGACCGCACAATCCCGGATGGGCGTGACGAATATCTGATGCAGTAACTAAAGTCAATGGACGATGGGGAGTAAATGGCTGCCCCAGACTCGCTGCTTTTTGCCCTAATCCTCCATCCCTCTTACCTGGGACTGGGGAGAATAAGAAACCGAGGAATCCCTTGTATTACCCGGGACAACCGGTTCTAGTGGACTTACCCACTGTGGGACAAATACCTCTAGTACTAAAAGCTTCAAAAAATCTGTATGCATGGGTAGCTACTGATGCCCATGGGAAAGATCATAGAATCCATGCCAGGTGGATCCTCCCTTCCTTTTAGGTCAACAATGTAAAAGGAAGAGGGCACTGGGGAAGAAGACTTGTCTTATGTTGAGCTTGAGTGTCCTCAACGATACTACCTGTGGTAGTTATAACAGTTATTTTTATCATTTTTTGTAATTGTGTGCTGCGATCATAATTAGCTTTATTGTTGAAAACACAACAGCCAAGAATGGCATTCTTAACTTGTGTTGGAAAGATACTTCTTGTCTTAATGTGCTTACATGTGCTATGGCAAACCTACCACCAGAATACACTTCTGGGGCTTGGTATTGTACCGGCCGAATAGGTGATGGGGCAACCACCTTCTTCAGCCCTCTGGGCAACAGAGGTGCAACTTACTTTCAATTCCCACCAGGGATAAACGGGCCATTTGCTCAGGGCATTGGAGCTAAGAAGGGGCATTACTGGATATGCAGGCACACAGCATATACATTTTTACCCACGGGGTGGTTGGGAATTTGTTATATAGGGATTATCAGACCTTTGTTTTTCCTTTTGCCAGAAACAAGTGGACCTCGGTTAGGCATAAAGGTATATGATAACCTTGGAGACAGAAGTGTTGCCTGTAAGACGCGATCCATTAAGGGAAATTTGGGCGGGACGCAAAAATGGGGAAATAATCAGACTACAAGCGGCTCTAGAAATTATTACCAACAAAACCGCTGACACGATAGATCTTCTAACTTGGCAATCCCAACAGATGCGCACGGCAATCCTTCAGCACCACATGGTTTTTAGATTACCTGTTAGCTGAAGAGGGAGAAGTGTGTGGGAAATTAAATATTCCTAACTGTTGTTTGGAAATAGATGATGTAGGCGAAGTAGTTCTCCAGTTAACCAAAGATATCAGAAAAATAGCCCACGTCCTCGTCCAAACCTGGAATGGCTGGAGTGGCGATTTGTAGTCCTGGTTACTGGGGGCACCGTGGGTGAAACAGTTAATATTGTATTTGTTAGGTGCAGTTGCCGCCTTAATGTTCTTGTATAATTCCTTGCTTTGTTCAATTAATCGGACATGTTGTGTCAAATATGCAATTTGTTCCTACCACCTTGCCGGACGGCATAAAGAAAATCCGTGCCATCCATTGGCCGTGGCCAACCACAGTACCCATCATTTCCCAGTTTCTCCTGAAGGAGGAAATTGCATATTGACATCCACAGCGCATTTGCCAGCTGTTTTATGCCTATTGTAACAATCCCACCTCATTAACTCAGTTTTGATGTCTGTTTTGTAAAGTTAACTGTTGTTGAAGTTGTTAAAGAATAAGCTTGCATTGAGCAAGACCTCTGTTTAATCACTGTTAAGCACTTTATTTTTTACCCAAACCCATGTTGTTCCCACGACTTCCCCCCCGTCCCTAATTCTCTCTCCTTTCCTTCCTTGCTTGCTTGCTTTCTTTCTCTCTCTCTCTCTCCTGCTGCCAAGCTGCAATGTTGAGACACGGGGTGGTGTAGAGGACCGGTACTAAATGCGGTTTTGTCTTGACATTGCTGCTGCTGCTGCAAAGCTGCCGCTGCCAAGGTGTGTCGGGCAATGCCGCGCTGGCGCCCCCGGGAGCCGTCTGCGAAGTAAACAACCTCGTGCACCTGCACGGGGTAAAAAGGGTGCGAAAAGGGCAGAAGGGCGTCTCTAGGGCACGAACCGCACGTACTCATTTGCCATCTGCGCATGAGCAGGAGACCCCCAGATACCCCAGCCCATTTCTGGAAGGTTCCGAGAGGGCGGACTGCACATGACGGTTAATCTGCATGGGAAGCGAGGAAGCACCTCCCAGAGGCCGGGCAAGAACCTATAAAAACTGCAGACTGTGTGAATGGGGGGGCTTGCTTGCGACGACTGAAGAACTCGAGCAGAGTCAGCGGAAC
The DNA here is from genome assembly GCF_036370855.1 of Dromaius novaehollandiae. Classification (NCBI taxonomy): domain Eukaryota; kingdom Metazoa; phylum Chordata; class Aves; order Casuariiformes; family Dromaiidae; genus Dromaius; species Dromaius novaehollandiae. The sequence continues at coordinate 25,277 of NW_026991426.1, read as the reverse complement.
CAGACGGGAGCTTCCCCCCTCTGCCCCCCCGCCCCGCCGCAAGGACTCCCAAAAGAAGAGGACCAACGGGACGCCGCTGGATCCACGGGTGGTGATATCTTTCTCTCTCTCTCTTCCCCTTTTCCTCTCTTTTTCCCTAAACGTGTGACGCGGGACATGTCTCGTTAGTTGATTCCATTTTGCCTTAATAAATCTTAAACTGGTTGGCTGGTGTCGTTTTCACCTTAATTGAGTGCAAGGGCATCACGAACTTGGTCGTTGGTCCTAAGGGGAGGGAGGTCGTCCTGAACGACTCCTTTCGGGCCGCGACACGTGTCTGATAGGTCACTGGCAGGCCCATAGCTGCTGGCTGTGCTTGTGAGGTCACAGCAGTCCTATAGCCTGATAGGCCAGTGGGATGGCTCCTGGCTGTTGGCTGTCCTTGTGAGGTCATAGCAGCATCAGTGCCTCATAGGCCAAAGGGAGTCCCCTGGCTGCTGGCTTTGCTTGTGAGGTCACAGCAGCCTCAGTGTCTCATAGGGCAGTGGCAGGCCCCTGGCTGCTGGTTGTGCTTGTGAGGCCATGTTTGTCTCCGTGCTTCACAGTTCAGTGGCAGGCCCACAGCTGCTGCCTGTGCTTGTGAAGGCACAGGAGTCCTAGTTCCTCATACACCAGGGGCAGGCCCATGGCTGCTGGCTGTGCTTGTGAGGTCACAGCAGTATGAGTGCCTGATAGCCAGTGCGAGGTCCATAGCTGCTGGTTGTGCTTGTGAGGTCAGAGAAGCCTCAGTGCCTGATAGGCCAGTGGCAGGCCCATAGCTGCTGGCTGTGCTTGTGAGGTCACAGCAGTCCTATTTCCTGATAGGCCAGTGGCAGACCCACAGCTGCTGGCTTTGCTTGTGACGTCACAGCAGCCTCCATGCCCTTTATGGCAGTGGCAGGCCCGCGACAGTGTGCTGTGCTTGTGAGGTCAGATCAGTGTCAGCGCCTCATCGGGCAGTGGAAGGCCAATGGCTGCTGGCTGTGTTTGTGAGGTCACATCAGCCTCCGTTCCCTATAGGCCAGTGGCAGGCCCTTCACTGCTGGCTGTGCTTGTGAGCTCACAGCAGTGTCAGCGCCTCATCAGGCAGTGGAAGGCCCCTGGCTGCTGGCTGTGCTTGTGAGCTCACAGCAGTGTCAGTGCCTCATCAGGCAGTGGAAGGCCCCTGGCTGCTGGCTGTGCTTGTGAGCTCACAGCAGTCCTATTGCCTGATAGGTCTGTGGCAGGCCAATGGCTGCTGGCTGTGCTTGTGAGGTCACAGCAGTCTGAGTGACTGATAGGCCAGTGGCAGGCCTCTGGGTGCTGGCTGATTTTGTGAGGTCACAGCAGCCTCAGTGCCTCATATGCCAGTGCGATGCCCTGGCTGCTGGCTGCTGGCTGTGCTTGTGAGGTCACAGCAGTCCTGTTGCCTGATAGGCCAGTGGCAGGCCCATGGCTGCTGGCTGCGTTTTGAGATCACCTTTGTCTTAGTGCCTCATTGGCCAGTGGGATGCCCATGGCTGCTGGCTGTACTTGTGATGTCACGGAAGTACCAGTGCCTGATAGGGCAGTGACAGCTCCATGCCTGCTGGCTGCGTTATGAGGTCACGTTTGTCTCGGGGCCTCATAGGGCAGTTGGATGCCCATGCCTGCTGGCCGTGCTTGTGAGGTCACAGCAGTCCTGTTGCCTGATAGGCCAGTTCAAGGCCAATGACTGCTAGGTGGGCTTGTGAGGTCAGAGAAGCCTCAGTGCCCTATAGGCCAGTGGGAGGCCCATAGCTGCTGGCTGTGCTTGTGAGGTCACAGCAGCCTCAGTGCCCTATAGGGCAGTTTCAGGCCCATACATGCTGGCTGTGCTTGTGAGGTCACGGCAGCCTGAGTGCTTCACAGGCCAATGGCAGGCCCCTGGCTGCTGGCTGTGCTTGTGAGGTCACAGCAGCCTCCGTGCCCTTTATGGCAGTGGCAGGCCCGTGACAGTGTGCTGTGCTTGTGAATAATTTGTAGTACAGAGGATCCGACAATGAAGGATAATCCTCTTTTTGCGAATCTGAAGGGCTATAAAGCCCTGCTCTCTCTTGGCATGGCTCGGGCAACAGTTTGTGGTGTTTTAGGGGCGGCACTAATTGCTGCCCGGTGGGGGAGGCAAGGTGATAAAAAGACCATTGAGTCCTTGGGAGAACACATAAGAAACTCCCAGAGTCGAGCCAAAGAGACAATCGAGTTCTTGCAAGACTCCCGGAGTCGAGCCAAAGAGACAGTTGAGTCTTTGCAAGAACAGGTAAGAAACTTGCAAAGTCAACTCACTGCGGAGCGCAACCATACTCAGCGGCTTCACATAATCTTATCAGACTCACTAGACCGAGAGAGAATCCTGCGGTCTGAATTGGAAGAAAACAGGCGGGGGGTTAATGATAGTGAACCGGGATTCTCGAATTTGGCCGAACTAGACGGAAAACAGGCATCTGATCTAAAATCCATATATCCAATTAAAGAATTAGAAGACAGCAGGAACTGCTTTTATCCTGGAGATGGGAATGTAGTAATGAGACCCTTGATTAAAACGGAAACCACTGATAATGGTCAGGGGGGTATTCAACGACGTACCACGCGTATTATCCCCTATTCCCCTCAGGACTTGGCTAAAATACAGGAAAAATACTCCCGGGGCTCCCGGGAAACTGAAACTGAGTATGTGTGGAGAGTCTCCCTCACCGGGGGGGATCGCATTCTGCTGAGCGAAGATGAAGCTAGAGGATATTGGGGACCCAGAGTCTTTCTAACCACAAATGATAACAGGGAACCATGGTCCTTGACCCAGAGGGTAGCCTACTGGGCAGGAGGATTAGACCCAATGGAAAGAGGAGACCCTTTTTCTATTAAAACACCCACAGCGGGCCACATTCTGGAAAGCGTGCAGAAAACTGCTTGCCTCCAATTGATGCATGACCGTTTGCTGCTTCCGCAGCAGCCCTCCCCCATGCAGTGTGTGGCAGACCCCGAGAGGTCACATCCTCTGATCAGGGGACTTCCTGATGCTGTTCAGCTGCAAGACCGATTACGAACTCCCCGACTGAGACGAAGGGGAGGCCCCCCCGACATGACTTGGGGGGAGGTGGCACAGGAGCTAATTAATTACGGAAGGCGTATGGGATTCACTGGCCGGGGGAAACAAAGCATAAAGCAGAAATAAGAAGAGTTGAGGAAAGTGGGAGGCAATATAAATCACTGCAACACCCACATCCTGGGAAACCGGTACGGGTGTTGGATAGCAGGAGACAATTATTATGGGCAGAAGGCATTTCAAAGGGAATTCCCAGAGAAGTCATGGATAGGTTACCAACTCCCAACCTGGAAGGTTTGGTAAGAAGTTGGGACAGGATAAGGGGAACCCCATCTTCCTCAAACCCCAAAGTTCCTCCTCCCTTATCCCAAGACACCGTCTGCACCCCAGGACTCTTAAAACGAACCCTGAGACCGCACAATCCCGGATGGGCGTGACGAATATCTGATGCAGTAACTAAAGTCAATGGACGATGGGGAGTAAATGGCTGCCCCAGACTCGCTGCTTTTTGCCCTAATCCTCCATCCCTCTTACCTGGGACTGGGGAGAATAAGAAACCGAGGAATCCCTTGTATTACCCGGGACAACCGGTTCTAGTGGACTTACCCACTGTGGGACAAATACCTCTAGTACTAAAAGCTTCAAAAAATCTGTATGCATGGGTAGCTACTGATGCCCATGGGAAAGATCATAGAATCCATGCCAGGTGGATCCTCCCTTCCTTTTAGGTCAACAATGTAAAAGGAAGAGGGCACTGGGGAAGAAGACTTGTCTTATGTTGAGCTTGAGTGTCCTCAACGATACTACCTGTGGTAGTTATAACAGTTATTTTTATCATTTTTTGTAATTGTGTGCTGCGATCATAATTAGCTTTATTGTTGAAAACACAACAGCCAAGAATGGCATTCTTAACTTGTGTTGGAAAGATACTTCTTGTCTTAATGTGCTTACATGTGCTATGGCAAACCTACCACCAGAATACACTTCTGGGGCTTGGTATTGTACCGGCCGAATAGGTGATGGGGCAACCACCTTCTTCAGCCCTCTGGGCAACAGAGGTGCAACTTACTTTCAATTCCCACCAGGGATAAACGGGCCATTTGCTCAGGGCATTGGAGCTAAGAAGGGGCATTACTGGATATGCAGGCACACAGCATATACATTTTTACCCACGGGGTGGTTGGGAATTTGTTATATAGGGATTATCAGACCTTTGTTTTTCCTTTTGCCAGAAACAAGTGGACCTCGGTTAGGCATAAAGGTATATGATAACCTTGGAGACAGAAGTGTTGCCTGTAAGACGCGATCCATTAAGGGAAATTTGGGCGGGACGCAAAAATGGGGAAATAATCAGACTACAAGCGGCTCTAGAAATTATTACCAACAAAACCGCTGACACCATAGATCTTCTAACTTGGCAATCCCAACAGATGCGCACGGCAATCCTTCAGCACCACATGGTTTTTAGATTACCTGTTAGCTGAAGAGGGAGAAGTGTGTGGGAAATTAAATATTCCTAACTGTTGTTTGGAAATAGATGATGTAGGCGAAGTAGTTCTCCAGTTAACCAAAGATATCAGAAAAATAGCCCACGTCCTCGTCCAAACCTGGAATGGCTGGAGTGGCGATTTGTAGTCCTGGTTACTGGGGGCACCGTGGGTGAAACAGTTAATATTGTATTTGTTAGGTGCAGTTGCCGCCTTAATGTTCTTGTATAATTCCTTGCTTTGTTCAATTAATCGGACATGTTGTGTCAAATATGCAACTTGTTCCTACCACCTTGCCGGACGGCATAAAGAAAATCCGTGCCATCCATTGGCCGTGGCCAACCACAGTACCCATCATTTCCCAGTTTCTCCTGAAGGAGGAAATTGCATATTGACATCCACAGCGCATTTGCCAGCTGTTTTATGCCTATTGTAACAATCCTACCTCATTAACTCAGTTTTGATGTCTGTTTTGTAAAGTTAACTGTTGTTGAAGTTGTTAAAGAATAAGCTTGCATTGAGCAAGACCTCTGTTTAATCACTGTTAAGCACTTTATTTTTTACCCAAACCCATGTTGTTCCCACGACTTCCCCCCCGTCCCTAATTCTCTCTCCTTTCCTTCCTTGCTTGCTTGCTTTCTTTCTCTCTCTCTCTCTCCTGCTGCCAAGCTGCAATGTTGAGACACGGGGTGGTGTAGAGGACCGGTACTAAATGCGGTTTTGTCTTGACATTGCTGCTGCTGCTGCAAAGCTGCCGCTGCCAAGGTGTGTCGGGCAATGCCGCGCTGGCGCCCCCGGGAGCCGTCTGCGAAGTAAACAACCTCGTGCACCTGCACGGGGTAAAAAGGGTGCGAAAAGGGCAGAAGGGCGTCTCTAGGGCACGAACCGCACGTACTCATTTGCCATCTGCGCATGAGCAGGAGACCCCCAGATACCCCAGCCCATTTCTGGAAGGTTCCGAGAGGGCGGACTGCGCATGACGGTTAATCTGCATGGGAAGCGAGGAAGCACCTCCCAGAGGCCGGGCAAGAACCTATAAAAACTGCAGACTGTGTGAATGGGGGGGCTTGCTTGCGACGACTGAAGAACTCGAGCAGAGTCAGCGGAACCAGACGGGAGCTTCCCCCCTCTGCCCCCCCGCCCCGCCGCAAGGACTCCCAAAAGAAGAGGACCAACGGGACGCCGCTGGATCCACGGGTGGTGATATCTTTCTCTCTCTCTCTTCCCCTTTTCCTCTCTTTTTCCCTAAACGTGTGACGCGGGACATGTCTCGTTAGTTGATTCCATTTTGCCTTAATAAATCTTAAACTGGTTGGCTGGTGTCGTTTTCACCTTAATTGAGTGCAAGGGCATCACGAACTTGGTCGTTGGTCCTAAGGGGAGGGAGGTCGTCCTGAACGACTCCTTTCGGGCCGCGACACGTGTCTGATAGGTCACTGGCAGGCCCATAGCTGCTGGCTGTGCTTGTGAGGTCACAGCAGTCCTATAGCCTGATAGGCCAGTGGGATGGCTCCTGGCTGTTGGCTGTCCTTGTGAGGTCATAGCAGCATCAGTGCCTCATAGGCCAAAGGGAGTCCCCTGGCTGCTGGCTTTGCTTGTGAGGTCACAGCAGCCTCAGTGTCTCATAGGGCAGTGGCAGGCCCCTGGCTGCTGGTTGTGCTTGTGAGGCCATGTTTGTCTCCGTGCTTCACAGTTCAGTGGCAGGCCCACAGCTGCTGCCTGTGCTTGTGAAGGCACAGGAGTCCTAGTTCCTCATACACCAGGGGCAGGCCCATGGCTGCTGGCTGTGCTTGTGAGGTCACAGCAGTATGAGTGCCTGATAGCCAGTGCGAGGTCCATAGCTGCTGGTTGTGCTTGTGAGGTCAGAGAAGCCTCAGTGCCTGATAGGCCAGTGGCAGGCCCATAGCTGCTGGCTGTGCTTGTGAGGTCACAGCAGTCCTATTTCCTGATAGGCCCGTGGGAGGCCCCGTCTGCTGGCTGCCTTTTGAGGTCACATTTGTCTCTGTACCTTATAGGGCAATGGCAGGCCTCTGGCTCCTCGCTGTGCTTGTGAGGTCACAGCAGCCTCAGTGCCCTATAGGCCAGTGGCAGGCCCATAGCTGCTGGCTGTGCTTGTCAGGTCACAGCAGTCCTATTGCCTGACAGGCCAGTGGCAGACCCACAGCTGCTGGCTTTGCTTGTGACGTCACAGCAGCCTCCATGCCCTTTATGGCAGTGGCAGGCCCGCGACAGTGTGCTGTGCTTGTGAGGTCAGATCAGTGTCAGCGCCTCATCGGGCAGTGGAAGGCCAATGGCTGCTGGCTGTGTTTGTGAGGTCACATCAGCCTCCGTTCCCTATAGGCCAGTGGCAGGCCCTTCACTGCTGGCTGTGCTTGTGAGCTCACAGCAGTGTCAGCGCCTCATCAGGCAGTGGAAGGCCCCTGGCTGCTGGCTGTGCTTGTGAGCTCACAGCAGTGTCAGCGCCTCATCAGGCAGTGGAAGGCCCCTGGCTGCTGGCTGTGCTTGTGAGCTCACAGCAGTCCTATTGCCTGATAGGTCTGTGGCAGGCCAATGGCTGCTGGCTGTGCTTGTGAGGTCACAGCAGTCTGAGTGACTGATAGGCCAGTGGCAGGCCTCTGGGTGCTGGCTGATTTTGTGAGGTCACAGCAGCCTCAGTGCCTCATATGCCAGTGCGATGCCCTGGCTGCTGGCTGCTGGCTGTGCTTGTGAGGTCACAGCAGTCCTGTTGCCTGATAGGCCAGTGGCAGGCCCATGGCTGCTGGCTGCGTTTTGAGGTCACCTTTGTCTTAGTGCCTCATTGGCCAGTGGGATGCCCATGGCTGCTGGCTGTACTTGTGATGTCACGGAAGTACCAGTGCCTGATAGGGCAGTGACAGCTCCATGCCTGCTGGCTGCGTTATGAGGTCACGTTTGTCTCGGGGCCTCATAGGGCAGTTGGATGCCCATGCCTGCTGGCCGTGCTTGTGAGGTCACAGCAGTCCTGTTGCCTGATAGGCCAGTTCAAGGCCAATGACTGCTGGCTGTGCTTGTGAGGTCACAGCAGCCTCAGTGCCCTATAGGCCAGTGGGAGGCCCATAGCTGCTGGCTGTGCTTGTGAGGTCACAGCAGCCTCAGTGCCCTATAGGGCAGTTTCAGGCCCATACATGCTGACTGTGCTTGTGAGGTCACGGCAGCCTGAGTGCTTCACAGGCCAATGGCAGGCCCCTGGCTGCTGGCTGTGCTTGTGAGGTCACAGCAGCCTCCGTGCCCTTTATGGCAGTGGCAGGCCCGTGACAGTGTGCTGTGCTTGTGAATAATTTGTAGTACAGAGGATCCGACAATGAAGGATAATCCTCTTTTTGCGAATCTGAAGGGCTATAAAGCCCTGCTCTCTCTTGGCATGGCTCGGGCAACAGTTTGTGGTGTTTTAGGGGCGGCACTAATTGCTGCCCGGTGGGGGAGGCAAGGTGATAAAAAGACCATTGAGTCCTTGGGAGAACACATAAGAAACTCCCAGAGTCGAGCCAAAGAGACAATCGAGTTCTTGCAAGACTCCCGGAGTCGAGCCAAAGAGACAGTTGAGTCTTTGCAAGAACAGGTAAGAAACTTGCAAAGTCAACTCACTGCGGAGCGCAACCATACTCAGCGGCTTCACATAATCTTATCAGACTCACTAGACCAAGAGAGAATCCTGCGGTCTGAATTGGAAGAAAACAGGCGGGGGGTTAATGATAGTGAACCGGGATTCTCGAATTTGGCCGAACTAGACGGAAAACAGGCATCTGATCTAAAATCCATATATCCAATTAAAGAATTAGAAGACAGCAGGGACTGCTTTTATCCTGGAGATGGGAATGTAGTAATGAGACCCTTGATTAAAACGGAAACCACTGATAATGGTCAGGGGGGTATTCAACGACGTACCACGCGTATTATCCCCTATTCCCCTCAGGACTTGGCTAAAATACAGGAAAAATACTCCCGGGGCTCCCGGGAAACTGAAACTGAGTATGTGTGGAGAGTCTCCCTCACCGGGGGGGATCGCATTCTGCTGAGCGAAGATGAAGCTAGAGGATATTGGGGACCCAGAGTCTTTCTAACCACAAATGATAACAGGGAACCATGGTCCTTGACCCAGAGGGTAGCCTACTGGGCAGGAGGATTAGACCCAATGGAAAGAGGAGACCCTTTTTCTATTAAAACACCCACAGCGGGCCACATTCTGGAAAGCGTGCAGAAAACTGCTTGCCTCCAATTGATGCATGACCGTTTGCTGCTTCCGCAGCAGCCCTCCCCCATGCAGTGTGTGGCAGACCCCGAGAGGTTACATCCTCTGATCAGGGGACTTCCTGATGCTGTTCAGCTGCAAGACCGATTACGAACTCCCCGACTGAGACGAAGGGGAGGCCCCCCCGACATGACTTGGGGGGAGGTGGCACAGGAGCTAATTAATTACGGAAGGCGTATGGGATTCACTGGCCAGGGGGAAACAAAGCATAAAGCAGAAATAAGAAGAGTTGAGGAAAGTGGGAGGCAATATAAATCACTGCAACACCCACATCCTGGGAAACCGGTACGGGTGTTGGATAGCAGGAGACAATTATTATGGGCAGAAGGCATTTCAAAGGGAATTCCCAGAGAAGTCATGGATAGGTTACCAACTCCCAACCTGGAAGGTTTGGTAAGAAGTTGGGACAGGATAAGGGGAACCCCATCTTCCTCAAACCCCAAAGTTCCTCCTCCCTTATCCCAAGACCCCGTCTGCACCCCAGGACTCTTAAAACGAACCCTGAGACCGCACAATCCCGGATGGGCGTGACGAATATCTGATGCAGTAACTAAAGTCAATGGACGATGGGGAGTAAATGGCTGCCCCAGACTCGCTGCTTTTTGCCCTAATCCTCCATCCCTCTTACCTGGGACTGGGGAGAATAAGAAACCGAGGAATCCCTTGTATTACCCGGGACAACCGGTTCTAGTGGACTTACCCACTGTGGGACAAATACCTCTAGTACTAAAAGCTTCAAAAAATCTGTATGCATGGGTAGCTACTGATGCCCATGGGAAAGATCATAGAATCCATGCCAGGTGGATCCTCCCTTCCTTTTAGGTCAACAATGTAAAAGGAAGAGGGCACTGGGGAAGAAGACTTGTCTTATGTTGAGCTTGAGTGTCCTCAACGATACTACCTGTGGTAGTTATAACAGTTATTTTTATCATTTTTTGTAATTGTGTGCTGCGATCATAATTAGCTTTATTGTTGAAAACACAACAGCCAAGAATGGCATTCTTAACCTGTGTTGGAAAGATACTTCTTGTCTTAATGTGCTTACATGTGCTATGGCAAACCTACCACCAGAATACACTTCTGGGGCTTGGTATTGTACCGGCCGAATAGGTGATGGGGCAACCACCTTCTTCAGCCCTCTGGGCAACAGAGGTGCAACTTACTTTCAATTCCCACCAGGGATAAATGGGCCATTTGCTCAGGGCATTGGAGCTAAGAAGGGGCATTACTGGATATGCAGGCACACAGCATATACATTTTTACCCACGGGGTGGTTGGGAATTTGTTATATAGGGATTATCAGACCTTTGTTTTTCCTTTTGCCAGAAACAAGTGGACCTCGGTTAGGCATAAAGGTATATGATAACCTTGGAGACAGAAGTGTTGCCTGTAAGACGCGATCCATTAAGGGAAATTTGGGCGGGACGCAAAAATGGGGAAATAATCAGACTACAAGCGGCTCTAGAAATTATTACCAACAAAACCGCTGACACCATAGATCTTCTAACTTGGCAATCCCAACAGATGCGCACGGCAATCCTTCAGCACCACATGGTTTTTAGATTACCTGTTAGCTGAAGAGGGAGAAGTGTGTGGGAAATTAAATATTCCTAACTGTTGTTTGGAAATAGATGATGTAGGCGAAGTAGTTCTCCAGTTAACCAAAGATATCAGAAAAATAGCCCACGTCCTCGTCCAAACCTGGAATGGCTGGAGTGGCGATTTGTAGTCCTGGTTACTGGGGGCACCGTGGGTGAAACAGTTAATATTGTATTTGTTAGGTGCAGTTGCCGCCTTAATGTTCTTGTATAATTCCTTGCTTTGTTCAATTAATCGGACATGTTGTGTCAAATATGCAATTTGTTCCTACCACCTTGCCGGACGGCATAAAGAAAATCCGTGCCATCCATTGGCCGTGGCCAACCACAGTACCCATCATTTCCCAGTTTCTCCTGAAGGAGGAAATTGCATATTGACATCCACAGCGCATTTGCCAGCTGTTTTATGCCTATTGTAACAATCCCACCTCATTAACTCAGTTTTGATGTCTGTTTTGTAAAGTTAACTGTTGTTGAAGTTGTTAAAGAATAAGCTTGCATTGAGCAAGACCTCTGTTTAATCACTGTTAAGCACTTTATTTTTTACCCAAACCCATGTTGTTCCCACGACTTCCCCCCCGTCCCTAATTCTCTCTCCTTTCCTTCCTTCCTTGCTTGCTTTCTTTCTCTCTCTCTCTCTCCTGCTGCCAAGCTGCAATGTTGAGACACGGGGTGGTGTAGAGGACCGGTACTAAATGCGGTTTTGTCTTGACATTGCTGCTGCTGCTGCAAAGCTGCCGCTGCCAAGGTGTGTCGGGCAATGCCGCGCTGGCGCCCCCGGGAGCCGTCTGCGAAGTAAACAACCTCGTGCACCTGCACGGGGTAAAAAGGGTGCGAAAAGGGCAGAAGGGCGTCTCTAGGGCACGAACCGCACGTACTCATTTGCCATCTGCGCATGAGCAGGAGACCCCCAGATACCCCAGCCCATTTCTGGAAGGTTCCGAGAGGGCGGACTGCGCATGACGGTTAATCTGCATGGGAAGCGAGGAAGCACCTCCCAGAGGCCGGGCAAGAACCTATAAAAACTGCAGACTGTGTGAATGGGGGGGCTTGCTTGCGACGACTGAAGAACTCGAGCAGAGTCAGCGGAACCAGACGGGAGCTTCCCCCCTCTGCCCCCCCGCCCCGCCGCAAGGACTCCCAAAAGAAGAGGACCAACGGGACGCCGCTGGATCCACGGGTGGTGATATCTTTCTCTCTCTCTCTTCCCCTTTTCCTCTCTTTTTCCCTAAACGTGTGACGCGGGACATGTCTTGTTAGTTGATTCCATTTTGCCTTAATAAATCTTAAACTGGTTGGCTGGTGTCGTTTTCACCTTAATTGAGTGCAAGGGCATCACGAACTTGGTCGTTGGTCCTAAGGGGAGGGAGGTCGTCCTGAACGACTCCTTTCGGGCCGCGACACGTGTCTGATAGGTCACTGGCAGGCCCATAGCTGCTGGCTGTGCTTGTGAGGTCACAGCAGTCCTACAGCCTGATAGGCCAGTGGGATGGCTCCTGGCTGTTGGCTGTCCTTGTGAGGTCATAGCAGCATCAGTGCCTCATAGGCCAAAGGGAGTCCCCTGGCTGCTGGCTTTGCTTGTGAGGTCACAGCAGCCTCAGTGTCTCATAGGGCAGTGGCAGGCCCCTGGCTGCTGGTTGTGCTTGTGAGGCCATGTTTGTCTCCGTGCTTCACAGTTCAGTGGCAGGCCCACAGCTGCTGCCTGTGCTTGTGAAGGCACAGGAGTCCTAGTTCCTCATACACCAGGGGCAGGCCCATGGCTGCTCGCTGTGCTTGTGAGGTCACAGCAGTCCTATTTCCTGATAGGCCCGTGGGAGGCCCCGTCTGCTGGCTGCCTTTTGAGGTCACATTTGTCTCTGTACCTTATAGGGCAATGGCAGGCCTCTGGCTCCTCGCTGTGCTTGTGAGGTCACAGCAGCCTCAGTGCCCTATAGGCCAGTGGCAGGCCCATAGCTGCTGGCTGTGCTTGTCAGGTCACAGCAGTCCTATTGCCTGACAGGCCAGTGGCAGACCCACAGCTGCTGGCTGTGCTTGTGAGGTCACAGCAGCCTCCATGCCCTTTATGGCAGTGGCAGGCCCGCGACAGTGTGCTGTGCTTGTGAGGTCAGATCAGTGTCAGCGCCTCATCGGGCAGTGGAAGGCCAATGGCTGCTGGCTGTGTTTGTGAGGTCACATCAGCCTCCGTTCCCTATAGGCCAGTGGCAGGCCCTTCACTGCTGGCTGTGCTTGTGAGCTCACAGCAGTCTGAGTGACTGATAGGCCAGTGGCAGGCCTCTGGGTGCTGGCTGATTTTGTGAGGTCACAGCAGCCTCAGTGCCTCATATGCCAGTGCGATGCCCTGGCTGCTGGCTGCTGGCTGTGCTTGTGAGCTCACAGCAGTCCTATTGCCTGATAGGTCTGTGGCAGGCCAATGGCTGCTGGCTGTGCTTGTGAGGTCACAGCAGTCTGAGTGACTGATAGGCCAGTGGCAGGCCTCTGGGTGCTGGCTGATTTTGTGAGGTCACAGCAGCCTCAGTGCCTCATATGCCAGTGCGATGCCCTGGCTGCTGGCTGCTGGCTGTGCTTGTGAGGTCACAGCAGTCCTGTTGCCTGATAGGCCAGTGGCAGGCCCATGGCTGCTGGCTGCGTTTTGAGGTCACCTTTGTCTTAGTGCCTCATTGGCCAGTGGGATGCCCATGGCTGCTGGCTGTACTTGTGATGTCACGGAAGTACCAGTGCCTGATAGGGCAGTGACAGCTCCATGCCTGCTGGCTGTGTTATGAGGTCACGTTTGTCTCGGGGCCTCATAGGGCAGTTGGATGCCCATGCCTGCTGGCCGTGCTTGTGAGGTCACAGCAGTCCTGTTGCCTGATAGGCCAGTTCAAGGCCAATGACTGCTGGCTGTGCTTGTGAGGTCACAGCAGCCTCAGTGCCCTATAGGCCAGTGGGAGGCCCATAGATGCTGGCTGTGCTTGTGAGGTCACAGCAGCCTCAGTGCCCTATAGGGCAGTTTCAGGCCCATACATGCTGGCTGTGCTTGTGAGGTCACGGCAGCCTGAGTGCTTCACAGGCCAATGGCAGGCCCCTGGCTGCTGGCTGTGCTTGTGAGGTCACAGCAGCCTCCGTGCCCTTTATGGCAGTGGCAGGCCCGTGACAGTGTGCTGTGCTTGTGAATAATTTGTAGTACAGAGGATCCGACAATGAAGGATAATCCTCTTTTTGCGAATCTGAAGGGCTATAAAGCCCTGCTCTCTCTTGGCATGGCTCGGGCAACAGTTTGTGGTGTTTTAGGGGCGGCACTAATTGCTGCCCGGTGGGGGAGGCAAGGTGATAAAAAGACCATTGAGTCCTTGGGAGAACACATAAGAAACTCCCAGAGTCGAGCCAAAGAGACAATCGAGTTCTTGCAAGACTCCCGGAGTCGAGCCAAAGAGACAGTTGAGTCTTTGCAAGAACAGGTAAGAAACTTGCAAAGTCAACTCACTGCGGAGCGCAACCATACTCAGCGGCTTCACATAATCTTATCAGACTCACTAGACCAAGAGAGAATCCTGCGGTCTGAATTGGAAGAAAACAGGCGGGGGGTTAATGATAGTGAACCGGGATTCTCGAATTTGGCCGAACTAGACGGAAAACAGGCATCTGATCTAAAATCCATATATCCAATTAAAGAATTAGAAGACAGCAGGGACTGCTTTTATCCTGGAGATGGGAATGTAGTAATGAGACCCTTGATTAAAACGGAAACCACTGATAATGGTCAGGGGGGTATTCAACGACGTACCACGCGTATTATCCCCTATTCCCCTCAGGACTTGGCTAAAATACAGGAAAAATACTCCCGGGGCTCCCGGGAAACTGAAACTGAGTATGTGTGGAGAGTCTCCCTCACCGGGGGGGATCGCATTCTGCTGAGCGAAGATGAAGCTAGAGGATATTGGGGACCCAGAGTCTTTCTAACCACAAATGATAACAGGGAACCATGGTCCTTGACCCAGAGGGTAGCCTACTGGGCAGGAGGATTAGACCCAATGGAAAGAGGAGACCCTTTTTCTATTAAAACACCCACAGCGGGCCACATTCTGGAAAGCGTGCAGAAAACTGCTTGCCTCCAATTGATGCATGACCGTTTGCTGCTTCCGCAGCAGCCCTCCCCCATGCAGTGTGTGGCAGACCCCGAGAGGTTACATCCTCTGATCAGGGGACTTCCTGATGCTGTTCAGCTGCAAGACCGATTACGAACTCCCCGACTGAGACGAAGGGGAGGCCCCCCCGACATGACTTGGGGGGAGGTGGCACAGGAGCTAATTAATTACGGAAGGCGTATGGGATTCACTGGCCAGGGGGAAACAAAGCATAAAGCAGAAATAAGAAGAGTTGAGGAAAGTGGGAGGCAATATAAATCACTGCAACACCCACATCCTGGGAAACCGGTACGGGTGTTGGATAGCAGGAGACAATTATTATGGGCAGAAGGCATTTCAAAGGGAATTCCCAGAGAAGTCATGGATAGGTTACCAACTCCCAACCTGGAAGGTTTGGTAAGAAGTTGGGACAGGATAAGGGGAACCCCATCTTCCTCAAACCCCAAAGTTCCTCCTCCCTTATCCCAAGACCCCGTCTGCACCCCAGGACTCTTAAAACGAACCCTGAGACCGCACAATCCCGGATGGGCGTGACGAATATCTGATGCAGTAACTAAAGTCAATGGACGATGGGGAGTAAATGGCTGCCCCAGACTCGCTGCTTTTTGCCCTAATCCTCCATCCCTCTTACCTGGGACTGGGGAGAATAAGAAACCGAGGAATCCCTTGTATTACCCGGGACAACCGGTTCTAGTGGACTTACCCACTGTGGGACAAATACCTCTAGTACTAAAAGCTTCAAAAAATCTGTATGCATGGGTAGCTACTGATGCCCATGGGAAAGATCATAGAATCCATGCCAGGTGGATCCTCCCTTCCTTTTAGGTCAACAATGTAAAAGGAAGAGGGCACTGGGGAAGAAGACTTGTCTTATGTTGAGCTTGAGTGTCCTCAACGATACTACCTGTGGTAGTTATAACAGTTATTTTTATCATTTTTTGTAATTGTGTGCTGCGATCATAATTAGCTTTATTGTTGAAAACACAACAGCCAAGAATGGCATTCTTAACTTGTGTTGGAAAGATACTTCTTGTCTTAATGTGCTTACATGTGCTATGGCAAACCTACCACCAGAATACACTTCTGGGGCTTGGTATTGTACCGGCCGAATAGGTGATGGGGCAACCACCTTCTTCAGCCCTCTGGGCAACAGAGGTGCAACTTACTTTCAATTCCCACCAGGGATAAACGGGCCATTTGCTCAGGGCATTGGAGCTAAGAAGGGGCATTACTGGATATGCAGGCACACAGCATATACATTTTTACCCACGGGGTGGTTGGGAATTTGTTATATAGGGATTATCAGACCTTTGTTTTTCCTTTTGCCAGAAACAAGTGGACCTCGGTTAGGCATAAAGGTATATGATAACCTTGGAGACAGAAGTGTTGCCTGTAAGACGCGATCCATTAAGGGAAATTTGGGCGGGACGCAAAAATGGGGAAATAATCAGACTACAAGCGGCTCTAGAAATTATTACCAACAAAACCGCTGACACGATAGATCTTCTAACTTGGCAATCCCAACAGATGCGCACGGCAATCCTTCAGCACCACATGGTTTTTAGATTACCTGTTAGCTGAAGAGGGAGAAGTGTGTGGGAAATTAAATATTCCTAACTGTTGTTTGGAAATAGATGATGTAGGCGAAGTAGTTCTCCAGTTAACCAAAGATATCAGAAAAATAGCCCACGTCCTCGTCCAAACCTGGAATGGCTGGAGTGGCGATTTGTAGTCCTGGTTACTGGGGGCACCGTGGGTGAAACAGTTAATATTGTATTTGTTAGGTGCAGTTGCCGCCTTAATCTTCTTGTATAATTCCTTGCTTTGTTCAATTAATCGGACATGTTGTGTCAAATATGCAATTTGTTCCTACCACCTTGCCGGACGGCATAAAGAAAATCCGTGCCATCCATTGGCCGTGGCCAACCACAGTACCCATCATTTCCCAGTTTCTCCTGAAGGAGGAAATTGCATATTGACATCCACAGCGCATTTGCCAGCTGTTTTATGCCTATTGTAACAATCCTACCTCATTAACTCAGTTTTGATGTCTGTTTTGTAAAGTTAACTGTTGTTGAAGTTGTTAAAGAATAAGCTTGCATTGAGCAAGACCTCTGTTTAATCACTGTTAAGCACTTTATTTTTTACCCAAACCCATGTTGTTCCCACGACTTCCCCCCCGTCCCTAATTCTCTCTCCTTTCCTTCCTTGCTTGCTTGCTTTCTTTCTCTCTCTCTCTCTCCTGCTGCCAAGCTGCAATGTTGAGACACGGGGTGATGTAGAGGACCGGTACTAAATGCGGTTTTGTCTTGACATTGCTGCTGCTGCTGCAAAGCTGCCGCTGCCAAGGTGTGTCGGGCAATGCCGCGCTGGCGCCCCCGGGAGCCGTCTGCGAAGTAAACAACCTCGTGCACCTGCACGGGGTAAAAAGGGTGCGAAAAGGGCAGAAGGGCGTCTCTAGGGCACGAACCGCACGTACTCATTTGCCATCTGCGCATGAGCAGGAGACCCCCAGATACCCCAGCCCATTTCTGGAAGGTTCCGAGAGGGCGGACTGTGCATGACGGTTAATCTGCATGGGAAGCGAGGAAGCACCTCCCAGAGGCCGGGCAAGAACCTATAAAAACTGCAGACTGTGTGAATGGGGGGGCTTGCTTGCGACGACTGAAGAACTCGAGCAGAGTCAGCGGAACCAGACGGGAGCTTCCCCCCTCTGCCCCCCCGCCCCGCCGCAAGGACTCCCAAAAGAAGAGGACCAACGGGACGCCGCTGGATCCACGGGTGGTGATATCTTTCTCTCTCTCTCTTCCCCTTTTCCTCTCTTTTTCCCTAAACGTGTGACACGGGACATGTCTCGTTAGTTGATTCCATTTTGCCTTAATAAATCTTAAACTGGTTGGCTGGTGTCGTTTTCACCTTAATTGAGTGCAAGGGCATCACGAACTTGGTCGTTGGTCCTAAGGGGAGGGAGGTCGTCCTGAACGACTCCTTTCGGGCCGCGACACGTGTCTGAGAGGTCACTGGCAGGCCCATAGCTGCTGGCTGTGCTTGTGAGGTCACAGCAGTCCTACAGCCTGATAGGCCAGTGGCAGACCCACAGCTGCTGGCTGTGCTTGTGAGGTCACAGCAGCCTCAGTGCTTCACAGGCCAGTGGCAGGCCCCTGTCTGCTGGCTGTGCTTTTCAGGTTACAGAAGCTTCAGTGCCAGGTATGCCAGTTCGAGGCCAATGACTGCTGGGTGGGCTTGTGAGGTCAGAGAAGCCTCAGTGCCCTATAGGGCAGTGGCAGGCCCATAGCTGCTCACTGGGCTTCTGAGGTCACAGCAGCCTCCATGCCCTTTAGGGCAGTGGCAGGCCCCTGACTATTTACTGTGCTTCTGAGTTGACAGCAGCGTCAGCGCCTCATCAGGCAGTTGGAGGCCAATGGCTGCTGGCTGTGCTTGTGAGGTCACAGCAGCCTCAGTGCCTGACAGGCCCATGGGAGGCCAATGTCTGCTTGGTGTGCTTTTGAGGTCACAGCAGCCTCCGTGCCTCCTAGGCCAGTGGCAGGCCCGAAGCTGCTGGCTGTGCTTGTAACGTCACAGCAGTCCTATTTCCTGATAGGCTTGTGGCAGGCCTCTGTCTGCTGGCTGCCTTTTGAGGTCACATTTGTCTCTGTACCTTATAGGGCAGTGGGAGGCCTCTGGCTCCTCGCTGTGCTTGTGAGGTCCCATCAGCCTCCTTTTCCTGTAGGCCAGAGGGAGGCCAATGGCTGCTTGGTGTGCTGGTGAGGTCAGAGCAAACTCAGTGCCTGTTTGGACAGTGGCAGGCCAATGGCTGCTGGCTGTGCTTGTGAGGTCACAGCAGCCTCCGTTCCCTATAGGCCAGTGGCAGGCCCATAGCTGCTGGCTGTGCTTGTGAGGTCACAGCAGTCCTAGTTCCTGATAGGGCCGTGGAAGGCCCCTGTGTGCTGGATGCCTTTTGAGGTCACATTTGTCTCTGTACCTTATAGGGCAGTGGGAGGCCCCTGGCTACTCGCTGTGCTTGTGAGGTCACATCAGCCTCCTTTTCTTGTAGGCCAGTGGCAGACCAATTGCTGCTGGCTGTGCTTGTCAGGTCACAACACTCCTACAGCCTGATTGGCCAGCAGCAGGCCCCTGGCTGCTGGCTGTGCTTGTGAGGTCACAGCAGCCTCAGTGCCTCATAGCACAGTGGCAGGCCCATAGCTGCTGGCTGTGCTTGTGAGGTCACAGCAGCCTCAGTGCCCTATAGGGCAGTGGCAGGCCCTTGGCTGCTGCCTGGGCTCGTGAGGTCACAGCAGCCTCCGTTCCCTTTAGGCCAGTGGCAGGCCCCTGGCTACTGGCTGTGCTTGTCAGGTCACAGCAGTCCTATTGCCTGATAGGCAAGTGGCAGACCCACAGCTGCTGGCTTTGCTTGTGAGGTCACAGCAGCCTCAGTGTCTTATAGGGCAGTGGCAGGCCCCTGTCTGCTGTCTGTGCTTGTGAGGTCACAGCAGCCTCAGTGCTTCACAGGCCAGTGGCAGGCCCATAGCTGCTGGCTGTGCTTGTCAGGTCACAGCAGTCCTATTGCCTGATAGGCAAGTGGCAGACCCACAGCTGCTGGCTTTGCTTGTGAGGTCACAGCAGCCTCAGTGTCTTATAGGGCAGTGGCAGGCCCCTGTCTGCTGTCTGTGCTCGTGAGGTCACAGCAGCCTCAGTGCTTCACAGGCCAATGGCAGGCCCCTGTCTGCTGCCTGTGCTTGTGAGGTGACAGCAGCCTCCGTGCCCTTTATGGCAGTGGCAGGCCCGTGACAGTGTGCTGTGCTTGTGAGGTCAGAGCAGTGTCAGCGCCTCATCAGGCAGTGGCAGGCCCCTGGCTGCTGGCTGTGTGTTGTGAGGTCACAGCAGCCTCCATGCCTCCTAGGCCAGTGACAGACCCACAGCTCAGTGCTCCTGAGGCCAGTGGCAGGCTCTTGGCTGCTGGCTGTGCTTGTGAGGTCACAGCACCCTCAGTGCCTCATAGGGCAGTGGCAGGCTCATGGCTGCTGGCTGTGCTTGTGAGGTCACAGCAGCCTCAGTGCCTCCCAGGCGACTGGCAAGCTCATGGCTGCTGGCTGTGCTTGTGAGGTCACAGCAGCCTCAGGGCCTCATAAGCCACTGGTAGGCTGATGGTTGCTAGGTGTGCTTGTGAGGTCACAGCAGCCTCAGTACCTCCTAGGGCAGTGTCAAGCCCCTGTCTGCTGGCTGTGCTTGTGAGGTCACAGCAGCCTCAGTGCCTCCTAGGCCAGTGGCAGGCTCATGGCTGCTGGCTGTGCTTGTCAGGTCACAGCAGCCTGAATGCCTCCTAGGCCAGTGACAGACCCACAGCTGCTGGCTGTGCTTGTGACGTCACAGCAGTCCTATTGCCTGATAGGTCAGTGGCAGGCCAATGGCTGCTGGCTGTCCTGTTGACGTCACAGCAGTCTGAGTGACTGATAGGCCAGTGGCAGGCCTCTGGGTGCTGGCTCTTTTTGTGACGTCACAGCAGCCTCAGTGCCTCATAGGCCAGTGGTATGCCCTGGCTGCTGGCTGCTGGCTGTGCTTGTGAGGTCATAGCAGGTCTGTTGCCTGATAGGCCACTGGCACGCCTCTGTCTGCTAGCTGCATTTTGAGGTCACCTTTGTCATAGTGCCTCACTGGGCAGTGAGAGCTCCATGCCTGCTGGCTGCGTTATGAGGTCACGTTTGTCTTGTGGCCTCATAGGGCAGTTGGATGCCCATGCCTGCTGGCTGTGCTTGTGAGGTACAGCAGACTTATTGCCTGATAGGTTAGTGGCAGGCCCTTGGCTGCTTGGTGTGCTTGTGAGGTCACAGCAGCCTCAGTGCCTGATAGGCCGGTGGGAGGCCAATGGCTGCTTGGTGTGCTTTTGAGGTGTCACAGCAGCCTCCGTGCCTCCTAGGCCAGTGGAGGCCCGTAGCTGCTGGCTGTCCTTGGAAGGTCACAGCAGTCCTATTTCCTGATAGGCCTGTGGCAGGCCTCTGTCTGCTGGCTGCCTTTTGAGGTCATATTTGTCTCTGTATCTTATAGGGCAGTGGCAGGATCCTGGCTGCTGGCTGTGCTGGTGACGTCACAGCAGCCTCAGTGCCTCCGAGGCCAGTGTCAGGGTCATGGCTGCTGGCTGTGCTGGTGAGGTCACAGCAGCCTCAGTGCCTCCTAGGCCAGTGGCAGGCTCCTGGCTGCTGGCTGTGTTTGTGAGGTCACAGCAGCCTCCGTGTCTCATAGGGCAGTGTCAGGCTCATAGTTGCTGGCTGTGCTTGTCAGGTCACAGCAGCCTGAGTGCCTCCTAGGTCACTGGCTAGCTCATGGCTGCTGGCGGTGCTTGTGAGGTCACAGCAACCTCAGTGCCTTATAAGCCAGTGGCAGGCCCCTGACTGCTGGCTGTGCTTGTGAGGTCACAGCAGCCTCAGTGCCCCTGAGGCCAGTTGTAGGCTCCTAGCTGCTGGCTGTGCTTGTGAGGTCACAGCAGCCTCAGTGCCTCCTAGGCCAGTGTCAGGCTCATGACTGCTTTCTGTGCTTGTGAGGTCACAGCAGCCTCCGTGCCTCAAAGGCCAGTGGCAGGCTCATGGCTGCTTTCTGTGCTTGTGAGGTCACAGCAGCCTCAGTGCTTCTCAGGGCAGTGGCAGGCTCCTGGCTGCTGGCTGTGCTTGTCAGGTGACAGCAGCCTGAGTGCCTCCTAGGCCAGTGGCATGCTCCTGGCTGCTCCTGTGCTTGTGAGGTCACAGCAGCCTCCATGCCTCCTTGGCCACTGGCTAGCTCATGGCTGCTGGCGGTGCTTGTGAGGTCACAGCAACCTCAGTGCCTCCTAAGCCAGTGGCAGGCCCCTGACTGCTGGCTGTGCTGGTGAGGTCACAGCAGCCTCAGTGCCTCCTAAGCCAGTGGCAGGCTCATGGCTGCTGGCTGTGTTTGTGAGGTCACAGCAGCCTCAGTGCCTCCAAGGCCAGTGGCAGGCTCTTGGCTGCTGGCTGTGCTTGTGAGGTCACAGCACCCTCAGTGCCCCATAGGGCAGTGGCAGGCTCATGGCTGCTGGCTGTGCTTGTGAGGTCACAGCAGCCTCAGTGCCTCCCAGGCGACTGGCAAGCTCATGGCTGCTGGCTGGGCTTGTGACGTCACAGCAGCCTCAGGGCCTCATAGGTTAGGGGCAAGCGCCCCCTTCTGTTTGTGTTTGTGAGGTCACAGCAGCCTCCGTGCCTCGTAGGCCAGTGGCAGTCCCCTGGCTGCTGGTTGTGCTTTTGAGGTCACAGCAGCCTCAGTGCCTCCTATGGCAGTGGCAGGCTCCTGGCTGCTGGCTGTGCTGGTGAGGTCACAGCAGCCTCAGTGCCTCATAAGTTAGTCTACAGCGCCTCCTGCTGGCTGTGCTTGTGAGGTCACAGCAGCCTCAGTGCCTCCGAGGCCAGTGTCAGGCTCATGGCTGCTGGCTGAGCTTGGGAGGTCACAGCAGTCTGAGTGCCTCCTAGGCCAGTAGCAGGCTCCTGGCTGCTGGCTGTGCTTGTGAGGTCACAGCAGCCTCAGTGCCTCCGAGGCCAGTGTCAGGCTCATGGCTGCTGGCTGAGCTTGGGAGGTCACAGCAGTCTGAGTGCCTGCTAGGCCAGTGGCAGGCTCATGGATGTTGGATGTGCTTGTGAGCTCACAGCAGCCTCAGTACCTCCTAGGCCAGTCGCAGGCTCCTGGCTGCTGGCTGTGCTTGTGAGGTCACAGCAGCCTCAGTGCCTCCTATGGCAGTGGCAGGCTCCTGGCTGCTGGTTGTGCTGGTGAGGTCACAGCAGCCTCAGTGCCTCTGAGGCCAGTGGCAGGCTCATGGCTGCTGGCTGAGCTTGTGAGGTCACAGCAACCTCAGTGCCTCATAAGCCGCTGGCAGTCCCCTGACTGCTGGCTGTGCTTGTGAGGTCACAGCAGCCTCAGTGCTTCCTAGGCCAGTAGCAGGCTCCTGGCTGCTGGCTGTGCTTGTGAGGTCACAGCAGCCTCAGTGCCTCATAAGCCAGTAGCAGGCTCATGGCTGCTGGCTGAACTTGGGAGGTCACAGCAGTCTGAGTGCCTCCTAGGCCAGTAGAAGGCTCCTGGCTGCTGGCTGTGCTTGTGAGGTGACAGCAGCCTCAGTGCCTCCTAGGCCAGTGGCAGGCTCATGGCTGCTGGCTGTGCTTGTGAGGTCACAGCAGCCTCAGTGCCTCCTAGGCCAGTGGCAGGCTCACAGCTGCTGGATGTGCTTGTGAGGTCACAGCAGCCTCAGTGCCTCCTAGGCCAGTTGCAGGCTCCTGGCTACTGGCTGTGCTTGTGAGGTCACAGCAGCCTCAGTGCCTCCTAGGCCAGTAGCAGGCTCATGGCTGCTGGCTGTGCTTGTGAGGTCACAGCAGCCTCAGTGCCTCCTAGGCCAGTAGCAGGCTCATGGCTGCTGGCTGATTTTGTGAGGTCACAGCAGCCTCATTGCCTCCGAGGCCAGCGGCAGGCTCATGGCTGTTGGATGTGCTTGTGAGGTCACAGCAGCCTCATTGCCTCCGAGGCCAGCGGCAGGCTCCTGGCTGCTGGCTGTGCTTGTGAGGTCACAGCAGCCTGAGTGCCTCCTAGGCCAGTGGCAGGCTCCTGGCTGCTGGCTGTGCTTGTGAGGTCACAGCAGCCTCAGTGCCTCCTAGGCCAGTGGCAGGCTCATGGCTGCTGGCTGTGCTTGTGAGGTCACAGCAGCCTGAGTGCCTCCTAGGCCAGTGGCAGGCTCCTGGCTGCTGGCTGTGCTTGTGACGTCACAGCAGCCTCAGTGCCTCCTAGGCCAGTGGCAGGCTCCTGGCTGCTGGCTGTGACTGTGAGGTCACAGCAGCCTCACTGCGTCCTAGGCCAGTGGCAGGCTCCTGGCTACTGGCTGTGCTTGTGAGGTCACAGCAGCCTCAGTGCCTCCTAGGCCAGTAGCAGGCTCATGGCTGCTGGCTGTGCTTGGGAGGTCACAGCAGCCTCAGTGCCTCCGAGGCCAGCGGCAGGCTCATGGCTGTTGGATGTGCTTGTGAGGTCACAGCAGCCTCATTGCCTCCGAGGCCAGTGGCAGGCTCATGGCTGCTGGCTGTGCTTGTGAGGTCACAGCAGCCTCCGTGCCTCCTAGGCCAGTGGCAGGCTCATGGCTGCTGGCTGTGCTTGTGAGGTCACAGCAGCCTCAGTGCCTCCTAGGCCAGTGGCAGGCCCTTCACTGCTGGCTGTACTTGTGATGTCACGGAAGTACCAGTGCCTGATAGGTCAGTGACAGCTCCATGCCTGCTGGCTGCGTTATGAGGTCACGTTTGTCTCGGGGCCTCATAGGGCAGTTGGATGCCCATGCCTGCTGGCCGTGCTTGTCAGGTCACAGCAGTCCTATTCCTGATAGGCCAGTTCAAGGCCAATGACTGCTGTGAGGTCAGAGAAGCCTCAGTGCCCTATAGGCCAGTGGCAGGCCCATAGCTGCTGGCTGTGCTTGTGAGGTCACAGCAGCCTCAGTGCCCTATAGGGCAGTTTCAGGCCCATACATGCTGGCTGTGCTTGTGAGGTCACAGCAGCCTCCGTGCCCTTTATGGCAGTGGCAGGCCCGTGACAGTGTGCTGTGCTTGTGAATAATTTGTAGTACAGAGGATCCGACAATGAAGGATAATCCTCTTTTTGCGAATCTGAAGGGCTATAAAGCCCTGCTCTCTCTTGGCATGGCTCGGGCAACAGTTTGTGGTGTTTTAGGGGCGGCACTAATTGCTGCCCGGTGGGGGAGGCAAGGTGATAAAAAGACCATTGAGTCCTTGGGAGAACACATAAGAAACTCCCAGAGTCGAGCCAAAGAGACAATCGAGTTCTTGCAAGACTCCCGGAGTCGAGCCAAAGAGACAGTTGAGTCTTTGCAAGAACAGGTAAGAAACTTGCAAAGTCAACTCACTGCGGAGCGCAACCATACTCAGCGGCTTCACATAATCTTATCAGACTCACTAGACCAAGAGAGAATCCTGCGGTCTGAATTGGAAGAAAACAGGCGGGGGGTTAATGATAGTGAACCGGGATTCTCGAATTTGGCCGAACTAGACGGAAAACAGGCATCTGATCTAAAATCCATATATCCAATTAAAGAATTAGAAGACAGCAGGGACTGCTTTTATCCTGGAGATGGGAATGTAGTAATGAGACCCTTGATTAAAACGGAAACCACTGATAATGGTCAGGGGGGTATTCAACGACGTACCACGCGTATTATCCCCTATTCCCCTCAGGACTTGGCTAAAATACAGGAAAAATACTCCCGGGGCTCCCGGGAAACTGAAACTGAGTATGTGTGGAGAGTCTCCCTCACCGGGGGGGATCGCATTCTGCTGAGCGAAGATGAAGCTAGAGGATATTGGGGACCCAGAGTCTTTCTAACCACAAATGATAACAGGGAACCATGGTCCTTGACCCAGAGGGTAGCCTACTGGGCAGGAGGATTAGACCCAATGGAAAGAGGAGACCCTTTTTCTATTAAAACACCCACAGCGGGCCACATTCTGGAAAGCGTGCAGAAAACTGCTTGCCTCCAATTGATGCATGACCGTTTGCTGCTTCCGCAGCAGCCCTCCCCCATGCAGTGTGTGGCAGACCCCGAGAGGTTACATCCTCTGATCAGGGGACTTCCTGATGCTGTTCAGCTGCAAGACCGATTACGAACTCCCCGACTGAGACGAAGGGGAGGCCCCCCCGACATGACTTGGGGGGAGGTGGCACAGGAGCTAATTAATTACGGAAGGCGTATGGGATTCACTGGCC
>NW_026991425.1:0-35487 GCF_036370855.1 Dromaius novaehollandiae | reverse complement strand
GTTACGGAAATTAGGCTTGTCGGCCACCATAACAGAGTTCGACCCTAGGTTCCCCCAAGTAAAGTTCAGAGCCAAATCAAAACAAAGTAAATTTTAATCACACGCGTGCCGTAATTGCAGCTCGAGCTGGGTGCCTCCGAAAAGGGACCCTAACATAAACAAATCCTGGGTAATTATAGTCTTTTCAACTTCCATTTCCCACCCCTCACGCGATAGTTAGACCAATAGTAATTTTTTGGTCTGGGGTCTCCTGCTCCTCATTGGGTCTCATCGTCTTTCTGAGGCAAGTTGGTTTTCTCCTTATTCTTGTTTTTTTGCAGTCTCTGATGACGGTTGTACTTCTGTTTTTGTTGGGTCTGGCGGTTGCCTCCCAAGGTCTTATTTTCCCCCATTGTTTTGGCGTCTTCCCTCTCGGAGTCGGTGACACAGGTGCGCAGACTGCGTGTGGCTCCCTTATCTTCCCAGCCTGAACGAGCTCTGAGGCACTATTTTTTATTAAACTAAGTAAAGATTCGTTACTTTTCCCACGCACGGCCTAAGGCTTCAGCAAATCTAGCCACTCATGCTAAGCA
The DNA here is from genome assembly GCF_036370855.1 of Dromaius novaehollandiae. Classification (NCBI taxonomy): domain Eukaryota; kingdom Metazoa; phylum Chordata; class Aves; order Casuariiformes; family Dromaiidae; genus Dromaius; species Dromaius novaehollandiae. The sequence goes on along the minus strand of NW_026991425.1, from coordinate 34,915 downwards.
AGTTTTATGTAAGTTGTGCTAAGCAGCCATTTCTAGACAGTTTCAATTCACTATTCTTTAACAGTTTCCCCCCTTTGTTTTTATGAAGCATCCCTGCTAATATTTTAAACAGAGTTCTCGAAGTCTTTCGAGGCATACTATCACTTTCCATACTCTTATATATAATATGATCGTAAGCAATAGGCATAACACAGTTAAACTGAACACAACTACTACCGGGTGCAATACATGATTATAAATCCCTGTTGTGGTTGGTGACCACCCTAGAAGAGTTTCCCAGCCATGATGTTCTCCATCCCTTTTTACCCTTTCTAAGATATGATGTATCTCTTTTGCATCATGGTGAACAGTGATTAGAGTTTTCTGTCCACTGTTCCGGATGCGCTCTAGCAGTTGATGCAAATCATCATGTTGCAGTAGTTTCCTTACCAGGGTGAGATTCATCCCAATGGGAGTAGGTAGTAAATTTTGAATTAATGTATAATTAGATTGTAACAATTGATAAGACGTGATAGGAGCTGAATAACTGAAATCACATCCCATGATTTTGGTAAAGCTACAAATACAAATATTTCAATGATTACTCATATCTACTACAATGCCATCTATAACTATAAGACTACAAAAGGTTCTCATACATACACACCCTCTCCCAATATATACAAGTATAGTTGCAGGTGTTTCATCAGGGTGTATTTCAAAGTGACAAACATTTTGCTCAGTGTCAAGACAAATGTCTTGGGCTTTGATGGTATTACTTTCACAAATAAACCCTTGCTGTTCCTGTACAATACATGCGCTAACGTCCACAGTTTGCCATTTATTTCCATTTCGTTGGGCCCATACTCTGTGTTCCAATGGATAGAGTATAGCTCCATTGTGATTTAATCCTAACGCAATGATTGGATATATTGTATATGTTGGAGCATTACGTATTGTTGAAACAAAGGCTGTGGCCTCAGTGTTGATAGGATCATAAGTAAAATTGACCAGATACCACCAGGATTGGAATTCCTTTTCAAATTCGGTCACATTATCCCAAATGACCTTTCGAATTTCAGTGGGTAAAGTGCCTTCTTCCCCTCCCTTATAATCGCTGCTGCCATAGATTGCATCCACAGTTGAGCTTGGATGCAACTGAGGGCCAGGGAAATATTAATTTGGGCTTCCCCAAGTGCATCCACTATCAAGTGGTGATCTTTTTCATTCATTTTTTCCCACTGAGGTAATATCTCGGATGAAAGCCATTGGTTAGTTCCTAATGCTAATAGAGAAGACCTCAATGGATGTTTTAATCTGTATAAGTCACTTGTTGTTGTGCTCAGTTTATTTACGAGTACTTCAGCATCTATACTGTTTAGGACTCCCAATCCTGTTCCTATGATACCGGTCACATCTCTCCTTGTTCATTTTGGAGAGGTGAGGGTTCGCCTATGTAACCACGCCGTCCATCCCACATAGGACGTACCTAAGAATGGTGAACAGGTCGGTTTGATTGTAGAGATATAATTTGCATTAATAGCTCTACTCGTTTGAGAGACCATGATGGATTAAATAACACTCGTTGTTGGCCTGTATTTCTAATCACATACGGTCCAATTTCAAAGATTTGTGGGGATAAGGTTTTCTTACTCTTCATGGTAACAGAGTTATTTATATTGGTGGAAATAATTGTAGTCAGGGTAGGTATTGCTGTACTGGGCTCAATAATGTCTATTTTAAATTTAAATGACAGTCCCACATTGTGGTGAGCCCACAGGCAAACTATAACAACAGGTTGTTCTAAGGTAAAATTGTACCAACAATCCAGTTTTTCACTGGCACAAATTTTCCTTTCTTTTTCATTTGATTTGATTTTAGTGAGAGAGATTTGAGTTGCCTTCTCATGGGTGGACCCGTTGATCACTCGACACCCTATCTTTATTTCCTTTCCTGTCCTTCCCAGGAGTTGGGGAAGTTGGTTAGTATTATCCCAGCTCCATTCATTTTCTGAGTATACTTCAGTTCCATGCATGACCAGGGCTGAGAGGTTTAAGTTTTTATCAGAACTTAATCCCATACTTCCGGTATACTTAACACGGGCCTGGGACCATGGCCACTCTAAGGTTCTTTGACCACAGCTTAGGGAAAGTAGCATTGCCAGGGTTTGAAACAGCAGGGTGCAGTAAAGGGAAAGAGATTTGTGTTAGTGAGGCGAGTCCGAACAGATTACCCTGGGGAAGTCGTGTATCCCATCGAGCTTTACGTGGTTGTTTTCACTGTTCTGCTGCAACCTCTGCTGTGTTTGCTTCTTGGACTGTCACTCGTTTCACGTGAGAGTGGTGAATCCAATTCTCTTTTCCTAGAATTTTAACAGCGCAGTAAGAACTTAACAATACAGTATAGGGTCCTTCCCATTTTGGTTCTAGTTTTGTTTTTCGCGAGAATACCTTTATCAACACTTTATCTCCAGGCTGTATATCATGTGCCTGAATGTCTGATGGCACTGGCTGAAACCACTGAGCCTGATTTTGCAAGGCCTTAAACCGTTCTTGTAAGGCTAGTACCTATTGTGTTACTCGTTCATCTCCGTCTAATAGGCTGGTCTTAGCAGGGATATAAGTCCCTGGTATCGCTAAATGTCTCCCAAAAAGAATTTCTGCTGGTGGTAGTCCTATGGGTTGCCGTGGAGAATTTCGAACATCCCACAGAGCTAAGTTTAATGCCTCTGGCCATTTTAGGCTAGCATGTGTGCATATTCTTGCTATTTTCTCTTTTAATGTTCTATTCATTCTTTCTACTTGTCCTGAAGATTGTGGGTGATAAGGAGCATGTAGGTTTCTTTTTATTCCTAACGATTTACATAACTGATTGATTATGCTTGCTGTAAAATGGGCACCCCTGTCTGAATCAATGGCTTCTGGGACCCCATACCTGGGTATGATTTCCTTCAGTAAGGCTTTTACCACTCCCCCTGTGTCAGCCTTTCTTGTTGGAAAAGCTTCTACCCAGCCTGATAACTGATCTACTATCACTAACAAGTGTTTGTATCCATAGACAGATGGCATATCTGCATAATCTATTTGCAGCTTCTGGAAAGGGAAGTAAGCCCATGGTCGTCCCCCCCCCAAATCTGAGCTTGGCTTGTTATTTGAAAACTTCTGGCAGGTCGGGCAGCTATTTGTTATTCTTCTAGCAGCTGCATAGATTCCTGGAGCAGCCCATACTTTCTGTACCTGTTTAGCTATTCCCTCGGCTCCCCCATAAGCTTTATCGTGAAACCACCTAGCTATAGTAATTAAATATTTTTTTGGTAGAATTGGTTTTTCCCCAATTGTCCATATTCCGTCACCATTTTGTTTTGCTTCCCACTGTTCCCATTGTTTTTTCTCTTCCACTGAGCAGTCTTTTTCATACATAGTTTTGGGGTCTATTAAGTTTGGCCACTCACTCTGGTCCATCCTTGGAACTGCCCCCATACATTCTCTCAGAGGTTGTTGAGCTGCAGCCCTCGCAGCAGCGTTGGCTAGAGCATTTCCTCTGCTAATTTCTGTAGTGTCTTTAGTATGGGCTGGGCAGTGTATTACCGCAATTTCTTTGGGCAGTTGAACTGCTTCCAGCAAATTACGTATTTCTTCTCCATTAGCTAATTTCTTTCCTGATGACGGCAAGAATCCTCGTTCTTTCCATAACATCCCTGTTGCATGACACACTCCAAATGCATATTTAGAGTCGGTATAGATATTTACCCGCAAGCTCTTACCTATTTTTTGCTGCTTGGGTCAATGCTATTAATTCTGCTCCTTGAGCACTTACTGATGGAGACAAAGGATTGGCCTCGAGCACCTCAAAGACGTTAGTGACAGCATAGCCGGAGTGACGTCTTCCGTCCAAATAATAGGATGACCCATCTGTAAACAGAACTAAGTCCGGGTTCTCCAAAGGTTCATCTTTAAGGTCCTCCCGGGGCTTGCTCGAGCTGACGACCACCTGCTCACAGGAATGATGTGGCTCTCCGTCCTCCGGTTGAGGCAATAGCGTTGCTGGATTCAAAATATTGCATCTTTTGAAAGTCACATTATCTGCATGCAGTATTATCAGTTCATAGCGGTCAGCTCTCTGTGGGGATAGTGCTTGAGTTGCATATTGCTTCATTAACAGTTCTACTTCATGTGGCACATACACAGTCAATGAATGACCCAAAACCACAGGTCGTGTTTTTTTCAGTAAGAGCTGCAGTAGCTGCTATTGCTCTGATGCGTCCTGGAGTGCCTTTAGCTACCTCATCTAGTTGCGTGGAGTAATAGGCCACTGGTCTACGGTGAGGGCCTAGTTTTTGGGTGAGTACCCCACTTGCTACTCCCTGTCGCTCATGGACAAATAATTCAAATAGTTTGCTATAATCTGGTAACCCGAGAGCAGGGGCTGAAGCCAACGCTTTTTTCACAGATGTAAAAGCTTTCTCCCTTTCTGGGCCCCAGGCCAAAGGCTCTATCTCCTCCTTTTTTGTTGCCTGTACCAGAGGCTTAGTAAGTTCTGCTAACCCCGGAATCCACGGTCGGCAGAATCCTACAGCTCCTAAAAATCCCCTAAGCTGTTTTTTTGTTACAGGACGAGGCATATCAAGAATTGTCTTTACTCGTTCTGGATCAACTAACCTGTGTCCTTCTCTTAAGATAAAACCCAAATATTTTACCTCTCTTTGACACAGCTGGAGTTTAGACAGAGATGCTCGATGCCCTTTTTCTGCAAGAGCGTTACACAGAGAAACAGTATCTTTCAAACATGTCTCATAATCTTTACTTGCTAATAACAAATCATCTACATATTGTATTAATGCAGAATGTCCTGGAAGTTCGATATCTGAGAGGTCATTTTTAAGTATACGCGAAAAAACAGTCGGAGACCCAGTAAATCCCTGTGGCAGCCTTGTCCAAGTTAATTGTTGTCCCTTTCAAGTGAAAGCAAAGAGATCTTGGCTATCTTCAGCTATCGGTATACTAAAAAAGGCTGCTGTTAGGTCAGTCACAGTAAAATAAGTTGCCCAGTGGGGTATCTGTAGTAAAATGGTTGATGGGTCGGGGACTACTGGATGTGGAGCAATTACATGTTGGTTTATAGCCCTTAAGTCTTGTACAAAGCGATACTCTGGATCACCATCAGCATCTTGCCTGTTCTTTTTAACTGGCAGAATTGGGGTGTTATATGGGGATTCACAGACTCTAAGGATACCCATTTTCAGATAATGATCAGTTTGTTTTTGGATACTCTTCTCTGCTTCCTTTGGGATAGGATATTGTTTAACTGCAGGAGGCAATCCCCCCTTTGTTTTTATCGAGACTGGACCGGCTGATTTCAGTAGTCCCACATCCATTCCTGAAGAGCTCCATAATTTTTTAGAAACTGATTCTAAACCTGTTGGAATTTGCAGATTAGTTGACTCTGGTTCTGGTGTCTTAGCCAGAACACATGAACCCATAATTATTAGCTTTATCCCTTCCGGCTGTAAGCAGATCTGAGTATCCAAGGCTTGCAGGAGATCTCTCCCCAAAAGGCATATAGGTGCGTCTGTGGAAATTATAAAATGTCCCCACACTGTTTTACCCCCAATAGTGAGTAATAAGGGCTTAGATAACATTCATTCGCCCTTTCCCATCACTCCTTGCATCACTATTTTATCTGATGATTTGCATCCTTTAGGCTCAAAATTTAAAAGGGAAAGGGTGGCTCCAGTATCCACTAGAAAGGGAACTTCTAAACCTTCAGTATTGCCATTACGTGACCCTCAAAATCCAAAACTACATCCCATAAATTTACTCCAATTTCCACAGTATTTTCTGAGTCTCCTGTTTCCTCTCATTGTGGATTGACTGGGAATCGCCTGGTCTCCTCCTTAGTGTTTGATTGTCTCATGCCGGTTCCTCTGTTCCTAACTACACGGGGCCTCACTGGGCACTCCTGCTGCCAGTGTCCTTGTTCCCCACAATAATAACAAACATCATTAACTCCTGACTGTACAGCACGTTCACTTTGGTTCCATCTATCTCTCCTGGCTCTTTCACGTCCCCTCCCCCTGGGTCCTCTAAATCCATCTCTTAACACAGCTGCTAACACACTAACTTCCTCTTTTTTTTGCTGTCTCTTTTCTTTTGCCCTCTCCTCCTCTCGACTATTATACACAAATGTGGCTAAACGTATTATTTCATCCATTCGCTTTCCTGGCCAGTCAGGAACATGTTTGGAAAACTACTTTCTAATGTCCGGGGCTGCTTGGTCTACAAATGTGGAAATCATTAGCGGCCTGTTAGCCTCGGCTTCTGGGTCTAGTCCTCCCCCATACATTCTGACTTGCTTAATTAGCCTAGCAAAGAAAGCCGAGGGGTGTTCCTCTGCCTGTTGCTGACACTCCCTTACTTTAGACCAATTTGCAGTCTTTTGTCCTGCCAAACGTATAGCTTCTTCTAAGCCCTCTCTGGCTAATTGCAACTGCCTGTAATCTGCATCTACATTATGATTCCATCCGGGGTCCACAGCTGGCCAGGCTGTTTGAGCAGCCCCAACACACCCCTCTGCTGCCCAACGGCGGTTTGCATCCAAACTTGAGCACCTTTCATCTGGAGTGAACACAGATTCAAGGAGCATTTGTACATCTCCCCAGGTAGGGTCATACGCCCGCATAATTCCCCTTATGATTTGTAACACTCTTTCTGGATCATCCCTAAGTCTGGGGAGCCGTTGACTCCATATAATTAAATCTTGGGGTCTCCAGGGTCGGTAAACTTGTGTTGTGGCGACCCGAGGTACCCCTTCCAGACCGGGTGGGGGCACTCCTGGCACAGGAAGGCCTTCCAGAGGAGCTTGAAAGGCGGGGGCGGAAGGCAAGCGGGGGTGTAGGGAAGCTGAAGCAGAGGGTAGCGCATAGGGTGGAATAGTTTCCACAAGCGTTTCAGCAGCTGCGGTACTTACAGCATTCTGAGGAAAGAGTCTCTCTTTCCTAGGCGCCTCTTTTCATCTAGCAAATGCCCAGTTGTCCCATACATACCAGTAATCCATTTGTCTGGGGAACCTATTCTGCAAATGATGACGCAGGAAAGTTAGTTCCTGGTAACTGAAGGACCCCTGGGGTGGCCATCGCTCTGCCAGATTACCTTCCTTAGTCAGGAACGGCCAATCCTCCTGACATAGTTGGACTAACCTTTTTCTCCCTAAATTTTTGGTACCATCAATCTTACTCCAGTTTACCAAAATTTCGGCTAAGGGCGTCCCCTTTTCTATGCCGAAATTATTTCCCATATTGAGTTCCTGAAAAGTGCGTCTTAAGCAAATCAGGCAGTGCACTTCCTTCCCGGTAACACCAGTCCCTGTAGCTGGTGTGATCACACACACTATTTCTCTCCCTCTCTTTCTCTCGCTCTCTGGGAACTGCACTCACACCACCCGCGTCTTTAACTGCTAGGACTGCTGTCCCTTCGCAGCAGGCGGCTTCTCAGCCGACGGGTGCCCCAATCGGTTCCCAGGCTACACGCACTCACACACACACACACACACACACACAAACACACAGTGCTGTTTACACTCACACCAGTCACGGTGACTCTAGATTTCGGTCTTACAGTTTTGCAGTGCGCCTTATGCTGATCAGGCTGCACAACCCTCCTCCGGCCGGACCGAGCTGGGACTTAAAACCCACTCTAACCCTGGGGATGGGACTCCTACCTGTCCCCCTGGTATGCCTTACAGTGGCCAGCCCGCGTACCCCCCACACACACCTGGTACGCCTTACGGTGATCAGTCCGCGTACCCTTTCAGTGCACTGTTACCAGACCAGAATTTAGAATTTAGGCGGGAGTTTAAGACTCACCTTCTCGGTGCCTCTCGTTGCCAAAGATCCCAGGTGAACTCACCCGATGGCGCCAGATGATTGTTTGGAGATGAGAGGCCCCAACAGTGGTCGCCTAGGGTCCCATCTGGGGTGCCAAACTGTTATGGAAATTAGGCCTGTCGGCCACCATAACAGGGCTCGACCCTAGGTTCCCCCAAGTAAAGTTCAGAGCCAAATCAAAACAAATCAGATAATTTTAATCACGCGCGTACCGTAATTACAGCTCGAGCTGGGTGCCTCCGAAGAGGGACCCTAACATAAACAAATCCTGGGTAATTATAGTCTTTTCGACTTCCATTTCCCACCCCTCACGCGGTAGTTAGCCCAATAGTAATTTTTTGGTCTGGGGTCTCCTGCTCCTCATTGGGTCTCATCATCTTTCTGAGGCAAGCTGGTTTTCTCCTTTTTTTTTGTTTTTTTGCAGTCTCTGATGATGGTTGTACCTCTGTTTTTGTTGGGTCTGGCGGCTGTTTCCCAAGGTCTTATTTTCCCAATTGTTTTGGCGTCTTCCCTCTCGGAGTCGGTGACACAGGAGCGCAGACTGCGTGTGGCTTCCTTATTTTCCCAGCCTGAATGAGCTCTGAGGCACTATTTTTTATTAAACTAGGTAAAGATTCGTTACTTTTCCCACATGCAGCCTAAGGCTTCAGCAAAACTAGCCACTCATGCTAAGCAAGTTTTATGTAAGTTGTGCTAAGCAGCTATTTCTAGACAGTTTCAATTCACTATTCTTTAACACTCACAAACACAGCCAGCAGCCAGGGGCCTCTCTCTCGCCTATGAGGCACTGAGGCTGCTGTGACCTCACAAGCCCACCCAGCAGTCATTGGCCTCAAACTGGCCTATCAGGCACTGAGGCTGCTGTGACCTCACAAGCCCAGCCAGCAGGCATGGGCATCCAACTGCCCTATAAGACACTGAGGCTGCTGTGACGTCACAAGCAAAGCCAGCAGCTGTGGGTCTGCCACTGGCCTGTCAGGCAATAGGACTGCTGTGACCTGACAAGCACAGCCAGCAGCTATGGGCCTGCCACTGGCCTATAGGGCACTGAGGCTGCTGTGACCTCACAAGCACAGCGAGGAGCCAGAGGCCTGCCATTGCCCTATAAGGTACAGAGACAAATGTGACCTCAAAAGGCAGCCAGCAGACGGGGCCTCCCACGGGCCTATCAGGAAATAGGACTGCTGTGACCTCACAAGCACAGCCAGCAGCCATGGGCCTGCCCCTGGTGTATGAGGAACTAGGACTCCTGTGCCTTCACAAGCACAGGCAGCAGCTGTGGGCCTGCCACTGAACTGTGAAGCACGGAGACAAACATGGCCTCACAAGCACAACCAGCAGCCAGGGGCCTGCCACTGCCCTATGAGACACTGAGGCTGCTGTGACCTCACAAGCAAAGCCAGCAGCCAGGGGACTCCCTTTGGCCTATGAGGCACTGATGCTGCTATGACCTCACAAGGACAGCCAACAGCCAGGAGCCATCCCACTGGCCTATGAGGCTATAGGACTGCTGTGACCTCACAAGCACAGCCAGCAGCTATGGGCCTGCCAGTGACCTATCAGACACGTGTCGCGGCCCGAAAGGAGTCGTTCAGGACGACCTCCCTCCCCTTAGGACCAACGACCAAGTTCGTGATGCCCTTGCACTCAATTAAGGTGAAAACGACACCAGCCAACCAGTTTAAGATTTATTAAGGCAAAATGGAATCAACTAACGAGACATGTCCCGCGTCACACGTTTAGGGAAAAAGAGAGGAAAAGGGGAAGAGAGAGAGAGAAAGATATCACCACCCGTGGATCCAGCGGCGTCCCGTTGGTCCTCTTCTTTTGGGAGTCCTTGCGGCGGGGCAGGGGGGCAGAGGGGGGAAGCTCCCGTCTGGTTCCGCTGACTCTGCTCGAGTTCTTCAGTCGTCGCAAGCAAGCCCCCCCATTCACACAGTCTGCAGTTTTTATAGGTTCTTGCCCGGCCTCTGGGAGGTGCTTCCTCGCTTCCCATGCAGATTAACCGTCATGCGCAGTCCGCCCTCTCGGAACCTTCCAGAAATGGGCTGGGGTATCTGGGGGTCTCCTGCTCATGCGCAGATGGCAAATGAGTACGTGCGGTTCGTGCCCTAGAGACGCCCTTCTGCCCTTTTCGCACCCTTTTTACCCCGTGCAGGTGCACGAGGTTGTTTACTTCGCAGACGGCTCCCGGGGGCGCCAGCGCGGCATTGCCCGACACACCTTGGCAGCGGCAGCTTTGCAGCAGCAGCAGCAATGTCAAGACAAAACCGCATTTAGTACTGGTCCTCTACACCACCCCGTGTCTCAACATTGCAGCTTGGCAGCAGAAGAGAGAGAGAGAGAAAGAAAGCAAGCAAGGAAGGAAGGAAAGGAGAGAGAATTAGGGACGGGGGGGAAGTCGTGGGAACAACATGGGTTTGGGTAAAAAATAAAGTGCTTAACAGTGATTAAACAGAGGTCTTGCTCAATGCAAGCTTATTCTTTAACAACTTCAACAACATTTAACTTTACAAAACAGACATCAAAACTGAGTTAATGAGGTAGGATTGTTACAATAGGCATAAAACAGCTGGCAAATGCGCTGTGGATGTCAATATGCAATTTCCTCCTTCAGGAGAAACTGGGAAATGATGGGTACTGTGGTTGGCCACGGCCAATGGATGGCACGGATTTTCTTTATGCCGTCCGGCAAGGTGGTAGGAACAAATTGCATATTTGACACAACATGTCCGATTAATTGAACAAAGCAAGGAATTATACAAGAACATTAAGGCGGCAACTGCACCTAACAAATACAATATTAACTGTTTCACCCACGGTGCCCCCAGTAACCAGGACTACAAATCGCCACTCCAGCCATTCCAGGTTTGGACGAGGACGTGGGCTATTTTTCTGATATCTTTGGTTAACTGGAGAACTACTTCGCCTACATCATCTATTTCCAAACAACAGTTAGGAATATTTAATTTCCCACACACTTCTCCCTCTTCAGCTAACAGGTAATCTAAAAACCATGTGGTGCTGAAGGATTGCCGTGCGCATCTGTTGGGATTGCCAAGTTAGAAGATCTATCGTGTCAGCGGTTTTGTTGGTAATAATTTCTAGAGCCGCTTGTAGTCTGATTATTTCCCCATTTTTGCGTCCCGCCCAAATTTCCCTTAATGGATCGCGTCTTACAGGCAACACTTCTGTCTCCAAGGTTATCATATACCTTTATGCCTAACCGAGGTCCACTTGTTTCTGGCAAAAGGAAAAACAAAGGTCTGATAATCCCTATATAACAAATTCCCAACCACCCCGTGGGTAAAAATGTATATGCTGTGTGCCTGCATATCCAGTAATGCCCCTTCTTAGCTCCAATGCCCTGAGCAAATGGCCCGTTTATCCCTGGTGGGAATTGAAAGTAAGTTGCATCTCTGTTGCCCAGAGGGCTGAAGAAGGTGGTTGCCCCATCACCTATTTGGCCGGTACAATACCAAGCCCCAGAAGTGTATTCTGGTGGTAGGTTTGCCATAGCACATATAAGCACATTAAGACAAGAAGTATCTTTCCAACACAGGTTAAGAATGCCATTCTTGGCTGTTGTGTTTTCAACAATAAAGCTAATTATGATCGCAGCACACAATTACAAAAAATGATAAAAATAACTGTTATAACTACCACAGGTAGTATCGTTGAGGACACTCAAGCTCAACATAAGACAAGTCTTCTTCCCCAGTGCCCTCTTCCTTTTACATTGTTGACCTAAAAGGAAGGGAGGATCCACCTGGCATGGATTCTATGATCTTTCCCATGGGCATCAGTAGCTACCCATGCATACAGATTTTTTGAAGCTTTTAGTACTAGAGGTATTTGTCCCACAGTGGGTAAGTCCACTAGAACCGGTTGTCCCGGGTAATACAAGGGATTCCTCGGTTTCTTATTCTCCCCAGTCCCAGGTAAGAGGGATGGAGGATTAGGGCAAAAAGCAGCGAGTCTGGGGCAGCCATTTACTCCCCATCGTCCATTGACTTTAGTTACTGCATCAGATATTCGTCGCGCCCATCCGGGATTGTGCGGTCTCAGGGTTCGTTTTAAGAGTCCTGGGGTGCAGACGGGGTCTTGGGATAAGGGAGGAGGAACTTTGGGGTTTGAGGAAGATGGGGTTCCCCTTATCCTGTCCCAACTTCTTACCAAACCTTCCAGGTTGGGAGTTGGTAACCTATCCATGACTTCTCTGGGAATTCCCTTTGAAATGCCTTCTGCCCATAATAATTGTCTCCTGCTATCCAACACCCGTACCGGTTTCCCAGGATGTGGGTGTTGCAGTGATTTATATTGCCTCCCACTTTCCTCAACTCTTCTTATTTCTGCTTTATGCTTTGTTTCCCCCTGGCCAGTGAATCCCATACGCCTTCCGTAATTAATTAGCTCCTGTGCCACCTCCCCCCAAGTCATGTTGGGGGGGCCTCCCCTTCGTCTCGGTCGGGGAGTTCGTAATCGGTCTTGCAGCTGAACAGCATATAGTTTTAAAGCATCAGGAAGTCCCCTGATCAGAGGATGTGACCTCTCGGGGTCTGCCACACACTGCATGGGGGAGGGCTGCTGCAGAAGCAGCAAACGGTCATGCATCAATTGGAGGCAAGCAGTTTTCTGCACGCTTTCCAGAATGTGGCCCGCTGTGGGTGTTTTAATAGAAAAAGGGTCTCCTCTTTCCATTGGGTCTAATCCTCCTGCCCAGTAGGCTACCCTCTGGGTCAAGGACCATGGTTCCCTGTTATCATTTGTGGTTAGAAAGACTCTGGGTCCCCAATATCCTCTAGCTTCATCTTCGCTCAGCAGAATGCGATCCCCCCCGGTGAGGGAGACTCTCCACACATACTCAGTTTCAGTTTCCCGGGAGCCCCAGGAGTATTTTTCCTGTATTTTAGCCAAGTCCTGAGGGGAATAGGGGATCATACGCGTGGTACGTCGTTGAATACCCCCCTGACCATTATCAGTGGTTTCCGTTTTAATCAAGGGTCTCATTACTACATTCCCATCTCCAGGATAAAAGCAGTTCCTGCTGTCTTCTAATTCTTTAATTGGATATATGGATTTTAGATCAGATGCCTGTTTTCCGTCTAGTTCGGCCAAATTCGAGAATCCCGGTTCACTATCATTAACCCCCCGCCTGTTTTCTTCCAATTCAGACCGCAGGATTCTCTCTCGGTCTAGTGAGTCTGATAAGATTATGTGAAGCCGCTGAGTATGGTTGCGCTCCGCAGTGAGTTGACTTTGCAAGTTTCTTACCTGTTCTTGCAAAGACTCAACTGTCTCTTTGGCTCGACTCCGGGAGTCTTGCAAGAACTCGATTGTCTCTTTGGCTCGACTCTGGGAGTTTCTTATGTGTTCTCCCAAGGACTCAATGGTCTTTTTATCACCTTGCCTCCCCCACCGGGCAGCAATTAGTGCCGCCCCTAAAACACCACAAACTGTTGCCCGAGCCATGCCAAGAGAGAGCAGGGCTTTATAGCCCTTCAGATTCTCAAAAGAGGATTATCCTTCATTGTCAGATCCTCTGTACTACAAATTATTCACAAGCACAGCACACTGTCACGGGCCTGCCACTGCCATAAAGGGCACGGAGGCTGCTGTGACCTCACAAGCACAGCCAGCATGTATGGGCCTGAAACTGCCCTATAGGGCACTGAGGCTGCTGTGACCTCACAAGCACAGCCAGCAGCTATGGGCCTCCCACTGGCCTATAGGGCACTGAGGCTTCTCTGACCTCACAGCAGTCATTGGCCTTGAACTGGCCTATCAGGAATAGGACTGCTGTGACCTGACAAGCACGGCCAGCAGGCATGGGCATCCAACTGCCCTATGAGACCCGAGACAAAAGTGACCTCATAACGCAGCCAGCAGGCATGGAGCTGTCACTGCCCTATCAGGCACTGGTACTTCCGTGACATCACAAGTACAGCCAGCAGCCATGGGCATCCCACTGGCCAATGAGGCACTAAGACAAAGGTGACCTCAAAATGCAGCCAGCAGCCATGGGCCTGCCACTGGCCTATCAGGCAACAGGACTGCTGTGACCTCACAAGCACAGCCAGCAGCCAGCAGCCAGGGCATCGCACTGGCATATGAGGCACTGAGGCTGCTGTGACCTCACAAGCACAGCCAGTAGCCAGGAGCCTGACACTGGCCTAGGAGGCAGTGAGGCTGCTGTGACCTCACAGTCACAGCCAGCAGCCAGGAGCCTGCCACTGGCCTAGGAGGCACTCAGGCTGCTGTGACGTCACAAGCACAGCCAGCAGCCAGGAGCCTGCCACTGGCCTAGCAGGCACTGAGGCTGCTGTGACCTCACAAGCACAGCCAGCAGCCATGAGCCTGCTACCGGCCTAGGAGGCACTGAGGCTGCTGTGACCTCACAAGCACAGCCAGCAGCCATGAGCCTGCCACTGGCCTAGGAGGCACTGAGGCTGCTGTGACCTCACAAGCACAGCCAGCAGCCATGAGCCTGCCGCTGGCCTCGGAGGCAATGAGGCTGCTGTGACCTCACAAGCACATCCAACAGCCATGAGCCTGCCGCTGGCCTCGGAGGCAATGAGGCTGCTGTGACCTCCCAAGCACAGCCAGCAGCCATGAGCCTGCTACTGGCCTAGGAGGCACTGAGGCTGCTGTGATCTCACAAGCACAGCCAGTAGCCATGAGCCTGCCGCTGGCCTCGGAGGCAATGAGGCTGCTGTGACCTCCCAAGCACAGCCAGCAGCCATGAGCCTGCAACTGGCCTAGGAGGCACTGAGGCTGCTGTGACCTCACAAGCACAGCCAGGAGCCAGGAGCCTGCCACTGGCCTAGGAGGCACTGAGGCTGCTGTGACCTCACAAGCACAGCCAGCAGCCATGAGCCTGCTGCTGGCCTCGGAGGCAATGAGGCTGCTGTGACCTCCCAAGCACAGCTAGCAGCCATGAGCCTGCTACTGGCCTAGGAGGCACTGAGGCTGCTGTGACCTCACAAGCACAGCCAGCAGCCAGGAGCCTGCCACTGGCCTAGGAGGCAGTGAGGCTGCTGTGACCTCACAGTCACAGCCAGCAGCCAGGAGCCTGCCACTGGCCTAGGAGGCACTCAGGCTGCTGTGACCTCACAAGCACAGCCAGCAGCCATGAGCCTGCCACTGGCCTAGCAGGCACTGAGGCTGCTGTGACCTCACAAGCACAGCCAGCAGCCATGAGCCTGCCACTGGCCTAGGAGGCACTGAGGCTGCTGTGACCTCACAAGCACAGCCAGCAGCCATGAGCCTGCCGCTGGCCTCGGAGGCACGGAGGCTGCTGTGACCTCACAAGCACATCCAACAGCCATGAGCCTGCCGCTGGCCTAGGAGGCACTGAGGCTGCTGTGACCTCACAAGCACAGCCAGTAGCCAGGAGCCTGCAACTGGCCTAGGAGGCACTGAGGCTGCTGTGACCTCACAAGCACATCCAACATCCATGAGCCTGCCACTGGCCTAGGAGGCACTGAGGCTGCTGTGACCTCCCAAGCACAGCCAGCAGCCTGTTACTGACCTAGGAGGCACTGAGGCTGCTGTGACCTCACAAGCACAGCCAGCAGCCAGGAGCCTGCCACTGGCCTAGGAGGCACTGAGGCTGCTGTGACCTCACAAGCACAGCCAGCAGCCAGGAGCCTGCTACTGGCCTAGGAGGCACTCAGACTGCTGTGACCTCCCAAGCTCAGCCAGCAGCCATGAGCCTGCCACTGGCCTCGGAGGCACTGAGGCTGCTGTGACCTCACAAGCACAGCCAGCAGGAGGCGCTGTAGACTAACTTATGAGGCACTGAGGCTGCTGTGACATCACCAGCACAACCATCAGCCAGGAGCCTGCCACTGGCCTAGGAGGCAGTGAGGCTGCTGTGACCTCACAAGCACATCCAACATCCATGAGCCTGCCACTGGCCTAGCAGGCACTCAGGCTACTGTAACCTCACAAGCACAGCCAGCAGCCATGAGCCTGCCACTGGCCTAGGAGGCACTGAGGCTGCTGTGACCTCACAAGCGCAGCCAGCAGCCAGGAGCCTGACACTGGCCTAGGAGGCACTGAGGCTGCTGTGACCTCACAGTCACAGCCAGCAGCCAGGAGCCTGCCACTGGCCTAGGAGGCACTCAGGCTGCTGTGACCTCACAAGCACAGCCAGCAGCCAGGAGCCTGCCACTAGCCTAGCAGGCACGGAGGCTGCTGTGACCTCACAAGCACATCCAACAGCCATGAGCCTGCTACCAGCCTAGGAGGCACTCAGGCTACTGTGACCTCACAAGCACAGCCAGCAGCCATGAGCCTGCCACTGGCCTAGGAGGCACTGAGGCTGCTGTGACCTCACAAGCACAGCCAGCAGCCATGAGCCTGCCGCTGGCCTCGGAGGCAATGAGGCTTCTGTGACCTCACCAGCACAGCCAGCAGCCAGGAGCCTGCCACTGACATAGGAGGCACTGAGGCTACTGTGACCTCACAAGCACAGCCAGCAGCCGTGAGCCTGCCACTGGCCTAGGAGGCACTGAGGCTGCTGTGACCTCACAAGCACAGCAAGCAGCCAGGAGCCTGCTACTGGCCTAGGAGGCAGTCAGACTGCTGTGACCTCCCAAGCTCAGCCAGCAGCCATGAGCCTGACACTGGCCTAGGAGGCACTGAGGCTGCTGTGACCTCACAAGCACAGCCAGCAGGAGGCGCTGTAGACTAACTTATGAGGCACTCAGGCTGCTGTGACCTCACCAGCACAGCCAGCAGCCAGGAGCCTGCCACTGCCATAGGAGGCACTGAGGCTGCTGTGACCTCAAAAGCACAACCAGCAGCCAGGGGACTGCCACTGGCCTAGGAGGCAGTGAGGCTGCTGTGACCTGACAAGCACAAACAGAAGGGGGCGCTTGCCCCTAACCTATGAGGCCCTGAGGCTGCTGTGACCTCACAAGCCCAGCCAGCAGCCATGAGCTTGCCAGTCGCCTGGGAGGCACTGAGGCTGCTGTGACCTCACAAGCACAGCCAGCAGCCATGAGCCTGCCACTGGCCTAGGAGGCACTGAGGGTGCTGTGACCTCACAAGCACAGCCAGCAGCCAAGAGCCTGCCGCTGGCCTAGGAGGCACTGAGGCTGCTGTGACCTCACAAACACAGCCAGCAGCCATGAGCCTGCCACTGGCTTAGGAGGCACTGAGGCTGCTGTGACCTCAGCAGCACAGCCAGCAGTCAGGGGCCTGCCACTGGCTTAGGAGGCACTGAGGTTGCTGTGACCTCACAAGCACCGCCAGCAGCCATGAGCTAGCCAGTGGCCAAGGAGGCATGGAGGCTGCTGTGACCTCACAAGCACAGGAGCAGCCAGGAGCATGCCACTGGCCTAGGAGGCACTCAGGCTGCTGTCACCTGACAAGCACAGCCAGCAGCCAGGAGCCTGCCACTGCCCTGAGAAGCACTGAGGCTGCTGTGACCTCACAAGCACAGAAAGCAGCCATGAGCCTGACACTGTCCAAACAGGCACTGAGGCTGCTTTGACCTAACCAGCACACCAAGCAGCCATTGGCCTCCCTCTGGCCTACAGGAAAAGGAGGCTGATGGGACCTCACAAGCACAGCGAGGAGCCAGAGGCCTCCCACTGCCCCATAAGGTACAGAGACAAATGTGACCTCAAAAGGCAGCCAGCAGACAGAGGCCTGCCACAAGCCTATCAGGAAATAGGACTGCTGTGACGTTACAAGCACAGCCAGCAGCTTCGGGCCTGCCACTGGCCTATGAGGCACGGAGGCTGCTGTGACCTCAAAAGCACACCAAGCAGACATTGGCCTCCCATGGGCCTGTCAGGCACTGAGGCTGCTGTGACCTCACAAGCCCAGCCAGCAGCCATTGGCCTCGAACTGGCATACCTGGCACTGAAGCTTCTGTAACCTGAAAAGCACAGCCAGCAGCCACGTGCCTGCCACTGGCCTGTGAAGCACTGAGGCTGCTGTGACCTCACAAGCACAGCCAGCAGCTGTGGGTCTGCCACTGGCCTATCAGGCTGTAGGACTGCTGTGACCTCACAAGCACAGCCAGCAGCTATGGGCCTGCCACTGGCCTGTGAAGCACTGAGGCTGCTGTGACCTCACAAGCACAGACAGCAGCTATGGGCCTGCCACTGGCCTAGGAGGCACTGAGGCTTCTCTGACCTCACAAGCACAGCCAGCAGCCAGGAGCCTGCCACTGGCCTAGGAGGCACTCAGGCTGCTGTGACCTCACAAGCACAGCCAGCAGCCAGGAGCCTGCCACTGGCCTAGCAGGCACTGAGGCTGCTGTGACCTCACAAGCACAGCCAGCAGCCATGAGCCTGCCACTGGCCTAGGAGGCACTGAGGCTGCTGTGACCTCACAAGCACAGCCAGCAGCCATGAGCCTGACACTGGCCTCGGAGGCACGGAGGCTGCTGTGACCTCACAAGCACATCCTACAGCCATGAGCCTGCCGCTGGCCTAGGAGGCACTGAGGCTGCTGTGACCTCACAAGCACAGCCAGTAGCCAGGAGCCTGCAACTGGCCTAGGAGGCACTGAGGCTGCTGTGACCTCACAAGCACATCCAACATCCATGAGCCTGCCACTGGCCTAGGAGGCACTGAGGCTGCTGTGACCTCCCAAGCACAGCCAGCAGCCTGTTACTGACCTAGGAGGCACTGAGGCTGCTGTGACCTCACAAGCACAGCCAGCAGCCAGGAGCCTGCCACTGGCCTAGGAGGCACTGAGGCTGCTGTGACCTCACAAGCACAGCCAGCAGCCAGGAGCCTGCTACTGGCCTAGGAGGCACTCAGACTGCTGTGACCTCCCAAGCTCAGCCAGCAGCCATGAGCCTGCCACTGGCCTCAGAGGCACTGAGGCTGCTGTGACCTCACAAGCACAGCCAGCAGGAGGCGCTGTAGACTAACTTATGAGGCACTGAGGCTGCTGTGACATCACCAGCACAACCATCAGCCAGGAGCCATGCGACTGGCCTAGGAGGCAGTGAGGCTGCTGTGACCTCACAAGCACATCCAACATCCATGAGCCTGCCACTGGCCTAGCAGGCACTCAGGCTACTGTGACCTCACAAGCACAGCCAGCAGCCATGAGCCTGCCACTGGCCTAGGAGGCACTGAGGCTGCTGTGACCTCACAAGCGCAGCCAGCAGCCAGGAGCCTGACACTGGCCTAGGAGGCACTGAGGCTGCTGTGACCTCACAGTCACAGCCAGCAGCCAGGAGCCTGCCACTGGCCTAGGAGGCACTCAGGCTGCTGTGACCTCACAAGCACAGCCAGCAGCCAGGAGCCTGCCACTAGCCTAGCAGGCACTGAGGCTGCTGTGACCACACAAGCACATCCAACAGCCATGAGCCTGCTACCAGCCTAGGAGGCACTCAGGCTACTGTGACCTCACAAGCACAGCCAGCAGCCAGGAGCCTGCCACTGGCCTAGGAGGCACTGAGGCTGCTGTGACCTCACAAGCACAGCCAGCAGCCATGAGCCTGCCGCTGGCCTCGGAGGCAATGAGGCTGCTGTGACCTCACCAGCACAGCCAGCAGCCAGGAGCCTGCCACTGACATAGGAGGCACTGAGGCTACTGTGACCTCACAAGCACAGCCAGCAGCCGTGAGCCTGCCACTGGCCTAGGAGGCACTGAGGCTGCTGTGACCTCACAAGCACAGCAAGCAGCCAGGAGCCTGCTACTGGCCTAGGAGGCAGTCAGACTGCTGTGACCTCCCAAGCTCAGCCAGCAGCCATGAGCCTGACACTGGCCTAGGAGGCACTGAGGCTGCTGTGACCTCACAAGCACAGCCAGCAGGAGGGGCTGTAGACTAACTTATGAGGCACTCAGGCTGCTGTGACCTCACCAGCACAGCCAGCAGCCAGGAGCCTGCCACTGCCATAGGAGGCACTGAGGCTGCTGTGACCTCAAAAGCACAACCAGCAGCCAGGGGACTGCCACTGGCCTAGGAGGCAGTGAGGCTGCTGTGACCTGACAAGCACAAACAGAAGGGGGCGCTTGCCCCTAACCTATGAGGCCCTGAGGCTGCTGTGACCTCACAAGCCCAGCCAGCAGCCATGAGCTTGCCAGTCGCCTGGGAGGCACTGAGGCTGCTGTGACCTCACAAGCACAGCCAGCAGCCATGAGCCTGCCACTGGCCTAGGAGGCACTGAGGCTGCTGTGACCTCAGCAGCACAGCCAGCAGTCAGGGGCCTGCCACTGGCTTAGGAGGCACTGAGGTTGCTGTGACCTCACAAGCACCGCCAGCAGCCATGAGCTAGCCAGTGGCCAAGGAGGCATGGAGGCTGCTGTGACCTCACAAGCACAGGAGCAGCCAGGAGCATGCCACTGGCCTAGGAGGCACTCAGGCTGCTGTCACCTGACAAGCACAGCCAGCAGCCAGGAGCCTGCCACTGCCCTGAGAAGCACTGAGGCTGCTGTGACCTCACAAGCACAGAAAGCAGCCATGAGCCTGACACTGTCCAAACAGGCACTGAGGCTGCTTTGACCTAACCAGCACACCAAGCAGCCATTGGCCTCCCTCTGGCCTACAGGAAAAGGAGGCTGATGGGACCTCACAAGCACAGCGAGGAGCCAGAGGCCTCCCACTGCCCCATAAGGTACAGAGACAAATGTGACCTCAAAAGGCAGCCAGCAGACAGAGGCCTGCCACAAGCCTATCAGGAAATAGGACTGCTGTGACGTTACAAGCACAGCCAGCAGCTTCGGGCCTGCCACTGGCCTATGAGGCACGGAGGCTGCTGTGACCTCAAAAGCACACCAAGCAGACATTGGCCTCCCATGGGCCTGTCAGGCACTGAGGCTGCTGTGACCTCACAAGCCCAGCCAGCAGCCATTGGCCTCGAACTGGCATACCTGGCACTGAAGCTTCTGTAACCTGAAAAGCACAGCCAGCAGCCACGTGCCTGCCACTGGCCTGTGAAGCACTGAGGCTGCTGTGACCTCACAAGCACAGCCAGCAGCTGTGGGTCTGCCACTGGCCTATCAGGCTGTAGGACTGCTGTGACCTCACAAGCACAGCCAGCAGCTATGGGCCTGCCACTGGCCTGTGAAGCACTGAGGCTGCTGTGACCTCACAAGCACAGACAGCAGCTATGGGCCTGCCACTGGCCTATGAGGCACTGAGGCTTCTCTGACCTCACAAGCACAACCAGCAGCTATGGACCTCACACTGGCTATCAGGCACTCATACTGCTGTGACCTCACAAGCACAGCCAGCAGCCATGGGCCTGCCCCTGGTGTATGAGGAACTAGGACTCCTGTGCCTTCACAAGCACAGGCAGCAGCTGTGGGCCTGCCACTGAACTGTGAAGCACGGAGACAAACATGGCCTCACAAGCACAACCAGCAGCCAGGGGCCTGCCACTGCCCTATGAGACACTGAGGCTGCTGTGACCTCACAAGCAAAGCCAGCAGCCAGGGGACTCCCTTTGGCCTATGAGGCACTGATGCTGCTATGACCTCACAAGGACAGCCAACAGCCAGGAGCCATCCCACTGGCCTATGAGGCTATAGGACTGCTGTGACCTCACAAGCACAGCCAGCAGCTATGGGCCTGCCAGTGACCTATCAGACACGTGTCGCGGCCCGAAAGGAGTCGTTCAGGACGACCTCCCTCCCCTTAGGACCAACGACCAAGTTCGTGATGCCCTTGCACTCAATTAAGGTGAAAACGACACCAGCCAACCAGTTTAAGATTTATTAAGGCAAAATGGAATCAACTAACGAGACATGTCCCGCGTCACACGTTTAGGGAAAAAGAGAGGAAAAGGGGAAGAGAGAGAGAGAAAGATATCACCACCCGTGGATCCAGCGGCGTCCCGTTGGTCCTCTTCTTTTGGGAGTCCTTGCGGCGGGGCGGGGGGGCAGAGGGGGGAAGCTCCCGTCTGGTTCCGCTGACTCTGCTCGAGTTCTTCAGTCGTCGCAAGCAAGCCCCCCCATTCACACAGTCTGCAGTTTTTATAGGTTCTTGCCCGGCCTCTGGGAGGTGCTTCCTCGCTTCCCATGCAGATTAACCGTCATGCGCAGTCCGCCCTCTCGGAACCTTCCAGAAATGG
Source organism: Dromaius novaehollandiae (assembly GCF_036370855.1). Classification (NCBI taxonomy): domain Eukaryota; kingdom Metazoa; phylum Chordata; class Aves; order Casuariiformes; family Dromaiidae; genus Dromaius; species Dromaius novaehollandiae. Next base: position 13,003 of record NW_026991425.1, on the reverse strand, counting down.
GCTGGGGTATCTGGGGGTCTCCTGCTCATGCGCAGATGGCAAATGAGTACGTGCGGTTCGTGCCCTAGAGACGCCCTTCTGCCCTTTTCGCACCCTTTTTACCCCGTGCAGGTGCACGAGGTTGTTTACTTCGCAGACGGCTCCCAGGGGCGCCAGCGCGGCATTGCCCGACACACCTTGGCAGCGGCAGCTTTGCAGCAGCAGCAGCAATGTCAAGACAAAACCGCATTTAGTACCGGTCCTCTACACCACCCCGTGTCTCAACATTGCAGCTTGGCAGCAGGAGAGAGAGAGAGAGAAAGCAAGCAAGCAAGCAAGGAAGGAAAGGAGAGAGAATTAGGGACGGGGGGGAAGTCGTGGGAACAACATGGGTTTGGGTAAAAAATAAAGTGCTTAACAGTGATTAAACAGAGGTCTTGCTCAATGCAAGCTTATTCTTTAACAACTTCAACAACATTTAACTTTACAAAACAGACATCAAAACTGAGTTAATGAGGTAGGATTGTTACAATAGGCATAAAACAGCTGGCAAATGCGCTGTGGATGTCAATATGCAATTTCCTCCTTCAGGAGAAACTGGGAAATGATGGGTACTGTGGTTGGCCACGGCCAATGGATGGCACGGATTTTCTTTATGCCGTCCGGCAAGGTGGTAGGAACAAATTGCATATTTGACACAACATGTCCGATTAATTGAACAAAGCAAGGAATTATACAAGAACATTAAGGCGGCAACTGCACCTAACAAATACAATATTAACTGTCACCCACGGTGCCCCCAGTAACCAGGACTACAAATCGCCACTCCAGCCATTCCAGGTTTGGACGAGGACGTGGGCTATTTTTCTGATATCTTTGGTTAACTGGAGAACTACTTCGCCTACATCATCTATTTCCAAACAACAGTTAGGAATATTTAATTTCCCACACACTTCTCCCTCTTCAGCTAACAGGTAATCTAAAAACCATGTGGTGCTGAAGGATTGCCGTGCGCATCTGTTGGGATTGCCAAGTTAGAAGATCTATCGTGTCAGCGGTTTTGTTGGTAATAATTTCTAGAGCCGCTTGTAGTCTGATTATTTCCCCATTTTTGCGTCCCGCCCAAATTTCCCTTAATGGATCGCGTCTTACAGGCAACACTTCTGTCTCCAAGGTTATCATATACCTTTATGCCTAACCGAGGTCCACTTGCTTCTGGCAAAAGGAAAAACAAAGGTCTGATAATCCCTATATAACAAATTCCCAACCACCCCGTGGGTAAAAATGTATATGCTGTGTGCCTGCATATCCAGTAATGCCCCTTCTTAGCTCCAATGCCCTGAGCAAATGGCCCGTTTATCCCTGGTGGGAATTGAAAGTAAGTTGCATCTCTGTTGCCCAGAGGGCTGAAGAAGGTGGTTGCCCCATCACCTATTTGGCCGGTACAATACCAAGCCCCAGAAGTGTATTCTGGTGGTAGGTTTGCCATAGCACATATAAGCACATTAAGACAAGAAGTATCTTTCCAACACAAGTTAAGAATGCCATTCTTGGCTGTTGTGTTTTCAACAATAAAGCTAATTATGATCGCAGCACACAATTACAAAAAATGATAAAAATAACTGTTATAACTACCACAGGTAGTATCGTTGAGGACACTCAAGCTCAACATAAGACAAGTCTTCTTCCCCAGTGTCCTCTTCCTTTTACATTGTTGACCTAAAAGGAAGGGAGGATCCACCTGGCATGGATTCTATGATCTTTCCCATGGGCATCAGTAGCTACCCATGCATACAGATTTTTTGAAGCTTTTAGTACTAGAGGTATTTGTCCCACAGTGGGTAAGTCCACTAGAACCGGTTGTCCCGGGTAATACAAGGGATTCCTCGGTTTCTTATTCTCCCCAGTCCCAGGTAAGAGGGATGGAGGATTAGGGCAAAAAGCAGCGAGTCTGGGGCAGCCATTTACTCCCCATCGTCCATTGACTTTAGTTACTGCATCAGATATTTGTCGCGCCCATCCAGGAATGTGCGGTCTCAGGGTTCGTTTTAAGAGTCCTGGGGTGCAGACGGGGTCTTGGGATAAGGGAGGAGGAACTTTGGGGTTTGAGGAAGATGGGGTTCCCCTTATCCTGTCCCAACTTCTTACCAAACCTTCCAGGTTGGGAGTTGGTAACCTATCCATGACTTCTCTGGGAATTCCCTTTGAAATGCCTTCTGCCCATAATAATTGTCTCCTGCTATCCAACACCCGTACCGGTTTCCCAGGATGTGGGTGTTGCAGTGATTTATATTGCCTCCCACTTTCCTCAACTCTTCTTATTTCTGCTTTATGCTTTGTTTCCCCCTGGCCAGTGAATCCCATACGCCTTCCGTAATTAATTAGCTCCTGTGCCACCTCCCCCCAAGTCATGTTGGGGGGGCCTCCCCTTCGTCTCGGTCGGGGAGTTCGTAATCGGTCTTGCAGCTGAACAGCATATTGTTTTAAAGCATCAGGAAGTCCCCTGATCAGAGGATGTGACCTCTCGGGGTCTGCCACACACTGCATGGGGGAGGGCTGCTGCGGAAGCAGCAAACGGTCATGCATCAATTGGAGGCAAGCAGTTTTCTGCACGCTTTCCAGAATGGGGCCCGCTGTGGGTGTTTTAATAGAAAAAGGGTCTCCTCTTTCCATTGGTCTAATCCTCCTGCCCAGTAGGCTACCCTCTGGGTCAAGGACCATGGTTCCCTGTTATCATTTGTGGTTAGAAAGACTCTGGGTCCCCAATATCCTCTAGCTTCATCTTCGCTCAGCAGAATGCGATCCCCCCCCCGGTGAGGGAGACTCTCCACACATACTCAGTTTCAGTTTCCCGGGAGCCCCGGGAGTATTTTTTCCGAAGTCCTGAGGGGAATAGGGGATCATACGCGTGGTACGTCGTTGAATACCCCCCTGACCATTGTCAGTGGTTTCCGTTTTAATCAAGGGTCTCATTACTACGTTCCCATCTCCAGGATAAAAGGAGTTCCTGCTGTCTTCTAATTCTTTAATTGGATATATGGATTTTAGATCAGATGCCTGTTTTCCGTCTAGTTCGGCCACATTCGAGAATCCCGGTTCACTATCATCAACCCCCCGCCTGTTTTCTTCCAATTCAGACCGCAGGATTCTCTCTCGGTCTAGTGAGTCCGATAAGATTATGTGAAGCCGCTGAGTATGGTTGCGCTCCGCAGTGAGTTGACTTTGCAAGTTTCTTACCTGTTCTTGCAAAGACTCAACTGTCTCTTTGGCTCGACTCCGGGAGTCTTGCAAGAACTCGATTGTCTCTTTGGCTTGACTCTGGGAGTTTCTTATGTGTTCTCCCAAGGACTCAATGGTCTTTTTATCACCTTGCCTCCCCCACCGGGCAGCAATTAGTGCCGCCCCTAAAACACCACAAACTGTTGCCTGAGCCATGCCAAGAGAGAGCAGGGCTTTATAGCCCTTCAGATTCTCAAAAGAGGATTATCCTTCATTGTCAGATCCTCTGTACTACAAATTATTCACAAGCACAGCACACTGTCACGGGCCTGCCACTGCCATAAAGGGCACGGAGGCTGCTGTGACCTCACAAGCACAGCCAGCAGCCAGGGGCCTGCCATTGGCCTGTGAAGCACTGAGGCTGCAGTGACCTCACAAATACAGCGAGGAGCAAGAGGCCTGCCATTGCCCTATAAGGTACAGAGACAAATGTGACCTCAAAAGGCAGCCAGCAGACAGAGGCCTGCCACGGGCCTATCAGGAAATAGGACTGCTGTGACCTTACAAGCACAGCCAGCAGCTATGGGCCTGCCACTGGCCTATGAGGCACTGAGGCTGCTATGACCTCAACAAGCACAGTCAGCAGCCAGGGGCCTGCTGCTGGCCTCTCAGGCTGTAGGAGTGTTGTGACCTGACAAGCACAGCCAGCAGCTATGGGCCTGCCACTGGCCTATAGGGAACAGAGGCTGATGTGACCTCACAAGCACAGGCAGCAGCCATTGGCCTGCCACTGTCCAAACAGGCACTGAGGCTGCTTTGACCTAACCAGCACACCAAGTAGCCATTGGCCTCCCTCTGGCCTACAGGAAAAGGAGGCTGCTGTGACCTCACAAGCACAGCCAGCAGCCAGGGGCCTCCCACTGCACTATAAGGTGCAGAGACAAATGTGACCTCAAAAGGCAGACAGAGGTCTGCCACTGGCCTATCAGGAAACAGGACTGCTGTGACCTTACAAGCACAGCCAGCAGCTATGGGCCTGCCACTGGCTTATGATGCACTGAGGCGTCTATGACCCCACAAGCACAGTCAGCAGCCAGGGGCCTGCTGCTGGCCTCTCAGGCTGTAGGAGTGTTGTGACCTGACAAGCACAGCCAGCAGCTATGGGCCTGCCACTGGCCTACAGGAAAAGGAGGCTGATGGGACCTCACAAGCACAGCGAGTAGCCAGGGGCCTCCCACTGCCCTATAAGGTACAGAGACAAATGTGACCTCAAAAGGCAGCCAGCAGACAGAGGCCTGCCACAGGCCTATCAGGCAATAGGACTGCTGTGACGTTACAAGCACAGCCAGCAGCTGTGGGTCTGCCACTGGCTATCAGGCACTCAGACTGCTGTGCGCTCATAAGCACAGCAAACAGCCATGAGCCTGCCATTGCCCTATAGGGCACAGAGGCTGCTGTGACCTCACGAGCACAGCCAGCAGCCATTGGCCTGCCACTGGCCTGTGAAGCACTGAGACAAATGTGACCTCACAAGCACAGCAAACTGCCTTGGGCATCCCACTGGCATATCAGTCAGTGGGACTGCTGTGACCTCACGAGCACAGCCAGCAGCTATGGGCCTGCCACTGGCCTATAGGGCACGGAGGCTGCTGTGACCTCACAAGCACAGCCAGCAGGCACTGGCCTGCCCCTCGTATATCAGGCACTGAGGCTGCTGCTGTTTTGCTTCCCAAGGTCCTGGTGCCCAAGCAGGCCTTATTTCAAAGCCTTGACATCCTCCCTTTCGGAGTGTGGGGCACAGGAATGCAAACTGCTTGTAACTCCCTTATCTTTCCAGCCTGCACCAGCTCTGGGGCCCTTTCTTACTGAACTAGGAGTGCGGCCTAAGGCTTCAGCAAATTTAGCTACTCATGAAGCAAGTTTTATCTAAGTGGCTACCTCTAGACCACTTCAGACTTAATGTTAGAAGTTATCCTAATCTACCTAGTTCACGCATTCCTTCTGAGCTTCCCAGGGTTGTCTTGTAACAATTCCCCCCTTTGAGACTTATATGATCATTTTCATATTAGTCTCACTCTTTTAAAATCTTTCCCATATTAATTTTGTACAACATCTACAAATGCATTGAATCACTACATAAACGCATACAAAAACTACTAACACCATTCCCAAAATTGTTAAACACTTTTTAACCCATGAGCTCACGTCAGGGAACCAGGAAGTCAACCATTTCCATGTTTCTTCAAATCCAAAAGAGGTATTCTCTTTCTGAACCCCATGTAAAATTTCAGTCTGCTTCCAGATTTCATTTAGATCGGTAGAAATTCTCCCGCTTTGATCCACATATACACAGCAACTAGTATTTATTACTGTACATACTCCTCCCTGAGATGCCAATAACATCTCTAGAGCCATCCTGTTTTGGGTAGTTATTTTAGCAATTTCTGAAACCTCCTCTTGTAAAGCTGCAGTGGCATCAGAGGTTTTATTCCCTATTTTTTTCAATAACTGCTGAAATATTTACTATTGCTTTTTCAAGTTCACTCACTCCCAGTTGTGGAAAGAGCCACCTTACGAATGACTGCAACCTAGTAGGTCGATCTATTAAAGGATTATTGACCCTCTTTTGTCTCCTTATGAATGTTCTTAGCCAGGATTTTTGGTATTTATTACTCAATTCTTTTCTTATAGTAACATTAGGGATTATTGCCCCTAAAGTACATGTCCCTGACCAATTAGGAGGTAGCACTTTTCGTGCCTTGTTTCCACACAACCAATACCATCCACTACCTTTTGGAACACGCCACCCATTTAGTTCCTTACTTGGCCACTTATAACCTATTCAGGTATCCGAGAGCAATCTTTATAACCTCCTACCTTAATGGCTCCAGTACAGTTGATCGGTTGCTTTCCATAAAGTATAGTTTTCTCCCACCATTTATTACTATTATTACATCTTTGGATACATTGATAATAATCTCCTGTCACACTCTGGACTTCCCATTCCTGTTTGGTTGTTTCATAGGCACTCCAATTAGTGGGAAGCCCTTGTTGGAAAGTTCAGGGAAGTGGGTACACACCCAGCAATCCCTCTGGTTAACTATCTTCATAGATTCTGTAATTACTTCCAAATGGAGATTGTGACTCCAAAATCCTTCCTGATTCCCTTTAATTGTTTGGCTCAGGTAACCTAGAAAAACTAACCACCACATTTCTCCCCTGGTTGTTAAGGAGAACATCATTTTTACACAGATACCGTAACAACAATATTAACCCTATTCCTAACAATCAGATTAAAGCATTTTTTCCCTGAATACAATCTAAATTTAAAACCGATTCGCTTCTAATACATCTCATATATCTTTATATATTTTTAACTTTAGAGGTTGAACTTGTTCAGCTTTCCACGTCTCTCGAGGTACTGCTTTCACTCGGGTGTAATCTAAAAGTATAACTGGATGTACCTACGGAGAGAAGAACCTTTGCCATAGACAAGAGATAATCACTTAAAATTTGATCACCCTTAACGTGCATTTGAATTTCATTTCCAGTTAAATTTACAGTGTAAGGTTTGCCATACAGAATCTCAAATGGACTAACTTTCTCCCTAACCCTTGGGGTTATTCTGGTTCTTAATAATGCCAGAGGTAAAACATCAGTCCATTTCATCTGAGTCTCCTGACACAATTTTCCTACCTGTCTCTTAATTGTTTGATTCATTCTTTCCACTTTTCCACTGGATTGTGGCCTCCAGGGGGTATGTAAGTCCCATTTAATTTGTAGTATTTTTGAGATTTGTTGTACTATTTCTGCTATAAAATGAGGTCCCCTATCTGAAGAAAACCCTTCTGGTACCCTAAATCTTGGTATGATTTCTTTTAATAACATTTTCACTACCTCCCCTGCTTTAGTGGTACGACACGGGAAAGCCTCAGGCCATCCTGAAAAGGTGTCAACAATTACCAACAAATGTTTATATCCATTACATCTTGGTAATTCAGAAAAATCAATTTGCCAGTAATCCCCAGGCATGAAGCCCCTTTTTACTTCCCCTGGGGGGGCTTCTTCTGAATCCTGGGATTATTTCTAAGACAGATTTCACATTTTTGTGTAATACCCTTTGCAATTATTAACATACTAACTCCCACAGCAAATCTTTTAACTGTTTCAACCAATGCCTCAGCTCCCATGTGGGTACTACCATGTATTTGCTTCATCAGCTTCTTCATTATCGGCAAAGTTACCACACACTGTCCAGTAGATGTCACCCACCATCCTTCAGGAGTTTTTATGCATTTCAGTATTTCTGCTAATTTATTTTCTTTTTCAGTGTATACTGGAATTTCCATTTTTAACATTCTCTCTGGAACTAATGCTGCCACTGACATGGATAATTTTGCAGCCTCATCGGCCTGTTACGGAAATTAGGCTTGTCGGCCACCATAACAGAGTTCGACCCTAGGTTCCCCCAAGTAAAGTTCAGAGCCAAATCAAAACAAAGTAAATTTTAATCACACGCGTGCCGTAATTGCAGCTCGAGCTGGGTGCCTCCGAAAAGGGACCCTAACATAAACAAATCCTGGGTAATTATAGTCTTTTCAACTTCCATTTCCCACCCCTCACGCGATAGTTAGACCAATAGTAATTTTTTGGTCTGGGGTCTCCTGCTCCTCATTGGGTCTCATCGTCTTTCTGAGGCAAGTTGGTTTTCTCCTTATTCTTGTTTTTTTGCAGTCTCTGATGACGGTTGTACTTCTGTTTTTGTTGGGTCTGGCGGTTGCCTCCCAAGGTCTTATTTTCCCCCATTGTTTTGGCGTCTTCCCTCTCGGAGTCGGTGACACAGGTGCGCAGACTGCGTGTGGCTCCCTTATCTTCCCAGCCTGAACGAGCTCTGAGGCACTATTTTTTATTAAACTAAGTAAAGATTCGTTACTTTTCCCACGCACGGCCTAAGGCTTCAGCAAATCTAGCCACTCATGCTAAGCAAGTTTTATGTAAGTTGTGCTAAGCAGCCATTTCTAGACAGTTTCAATTCACTATTCTTTAACAGTTTCCCCCCTTTGTTTTTATGAAGCATCCCTGCTAATATTTTAAACAGAGTTCTCGAAGTCTTTCGAGGCATACTATCACTTTCCATACTCTTATATATAATATGATCGTAAGCAATAGGCATAACACAGTTAAACTGAACACAACTACTACCGGGTGCAATACATGATTATAAATCCCTGTTGTGGTTGGTGACCACCCTAGAAGAGTTTCCCAGCCATGATGTTCTCCATCCCTTTTTACCCTTTCTAAGATATGATGTATCTCTTTTGCATCATGGTGAACAGTGATTAGAGTTTTCTGTCCACTGTTCCGGATGCGCTCTAGCAGTTGATGCAAATCATCATGTTGCAGTAGTTTCCTTACCAGGGTGAGATTCATCCCAATGGGAGTAGGTAGTAAATTTTGAATTAATGTATAATTAGATTGTAACAATTGATAAGACGTGATAGGAGCTGAATAACTGAAATCACATCCCATGATTTTGGTAAAGCTACAAATACAAATATTTCAATGATTACTCATATCTACTACAATGCCATCTATAACTATAAGACTACAAAAGGTTCTCATACATACACACCCTCTCCCAATATATACAAGTATAGTTGCAGGTGTTTCATCAGGGTGTATTTCAAAGTGACAAACATTTTGCTCAGTGTCAAGACAAATGTCTTGGGCTTTGATGGTATTACTTTCACAAATAAACCCTTGCTGTTCCTGTACAATACATGCGCTAACGTCCACAGTTTGCCATTTATTTCCATTTCGTTGGGCCCATACTCTGTGTTCCAATGGATAGAGTATAGCTCCATTGTGATTTAATCCTAACGCAATGATTGGATATATTGTATATGTTGGAGCATTACGTATTGTTGAAACAAAGGCTGTGGCCTCAGTGTTGATAGGATCATAAGTAAAATTGACCAGATACCACCAGGATTGGAATTCCTTTTCAAATTCGGTCACATTATCCCAAATGACCTTTCGAATTTCAGTGGGTAAAGTGCCTTCTTCCCCTCCCTTATAATCGCTGCTGCCATAGATTGCATCCACAGTTGAGCTTGGATGCAACTGAGGGCCAGGGAAATATTAATTTGGGCTTCCCCAAGTGCATCCACTATCAAGTGGTGATCTTTTTCATTCATTTTTTCCCACTGAGGTAATATCTCGGATGAAAGCCATTGGTTAGTTCCTAATGCTAATAGAGAAGACCTCAATGGATGTTTTAATCTGTATAAGTCACTTGTTGTTGTGCTCAGTTTATTTACGAGTACTTCAGCATCTATACTGTTTAGGACTCCCAATCCTGTTCCTATGATACCGGTCACATCTCTCCTTGTTCATTTTGGAGAGGTGAGGGTTCGCCTATGTAACCACGCCGTCCATCCCACATAGGACGTACCTAAGAATGGTGAACAGGTCGGTTTGATTGTAGAGATATAATTTGCATTAATAGCTCTACTCGTTTGAGAGACCATGATGGATTAAATAACACTCGTTGTTGGCCTGTATTTCTAATCACATACGGTCCAATTTCAAAGATTTGTGGGGATAAGGTTTTCTTACTCTTCATGGTAACAGAGTTATTTATATTGGTGGAAATAATTGTAGTCAGGGTAGGTATTGCTGTACTGGGCTCAATAATGTCTATTTTAAATTCAAATGATAGTCCCACATTGTGGTGAGCCCACAGGCAAACTATAAAAACAGGTTGTTCTAAGGTAAAATTGTACCAACAATCCAGTTTTTCAGTGGCACAAATTTTCCTTTCTTTTTCATTTGATTTGATTTTAGTGAGAGAGATTTGAGTTGCCTTCTCATGGGTGGACCCGTTGATCACTCGACACCCTATCTTTATTTCCTTTCCTGTCCTTCCCAGGAGTTGGGGAAGTTGGTTAGTATTATCCCAGCTCCATTCATTTTCTGAGTATACTTCAGTTCCATGCATGAGCAGGGTTGAGAGGTTTAAGTTTTTATCAGAACTTAATCCCATACTTCTGGTATACTTAACACGGGCCTGGGACCATGGCCACTCTAAGGTTCTTTGACCACAGGTTACAGAAAGTAGCATCAAGCTTTACGTGGTTGTTTTCACTGTTCTGCTGCAACCTCTGCTGTGTTTGCTTCTTGGACTGTCACTCGTTTCACGTGAGAGTGGTGAATCCAATTCTCTTTTCCTAGAATTTTAACAGCGCAGTAAGAACTTAACAATACAGTATAGGGTCCTTCCCATTTTGGTTCTAGTTTTGTTTTTCGCGAGAATACCTTTATCAACACTTTATCTCCAGGCTGTATATCATGTGCCTGAATGTCTGATGGCACTGGCTGAAACCACTGAGCCTGATTTTGCAAGGCCTTAAACCGTTCTTGTAAGGCTAGTACCTATTGTGTTACTCGTTCATCTCCGTCTAATAGGCTGGTCTTAGCAGGGATATAAGTCCCTGGTATCGCTAAATGTCTCCCAAAAAGAATTTCTGCTGGTGGTAGTCCTATGGGTTGCCGTGGAGAATTTCGAACATCCCACAGAGCTAAGTTTAATGCCTCTGTCCATTTTAGGCTAGCATGTGTGCATATTCTTGCTATTTTCTCTTTTAATGTTCTATTCATTCTTTCTACTTGTCCTGAAGATTGTGGGTGGTAAGGAGCATGTAGGTTTCTTTTTATTCCTAACGATTTACATAACTGATTGATTATGCTTGCTGTAAAATGGGCACCCCTGTCTGAATCAATGGCTTCTGGGACCCCATACCTGGGTATGATTTCCTTCAGTAAGGCTTTTACCACTCCCCCTGTGTCAGCCTTTCTTGTTGGAAAAGCTTCTACCCAGCCTGATAACTGATCTATTATCACTAACAAGTGTTTGTATCCATAGACAGATGGCATATCTGCATAAGCTATTTGCAGCTTCTGGAAAGGGAAGTAAGCCCATGGTCGTCCCCCCCAAATCTGAGCTTGGCTTGTTATTTGAAAACTTCTGGCAGGTCGGGCAGCTATTTGTTATTCTTCTAGCAGCTGCATAGATTCCTGGAGCAGCCCATACTTTCTGTACCTGTTTAGCTATTCCCTCGGCTCCCCCATAAGCTTTATCGTGAAACCACCTAGCTATAGTAATTCAATATTTTTTTGGTAGAATTGGTTTTTCCCCAATTGTCCCTATTCCGTCACCATTTTGTTTTGCTTCCCACTGTTCCCATTGTTTTTTCTCTTCCACTGAGCAGTCTTTTTCATACATAGTTTTGGGGTCTATTAAGTTTGGCCACTCACTCTGGTCCATCCTTGGAACTGCCCCCATACATTCTCTCAGAGGTTGTTGAGCTGCAGCCCTCGCAGCAGCGTTGGCTAGAGCATTTCCTCTGCTAATTTCTGTAGTGTCTTTAGTATGGGCTGGGCAGTGTATTACCGCAATTTCTTTGGGCAGTTGAACTGCTTCCAGCAAATTACGTATTTCTTCTCCATTAGCTAATTTCTTTCCTGATGACGACAAGAATCCTCGTTCTTTCCATAACATCCCTGTTGCATGACACACTCCAAATGCATATTTAGAGTCGGTATAGATATTTACCCGCAAGCTCTTACCTATTTTTTGCTGCTTGGGTCAATGCTATTAATTCTGCTCCTTGAGCACTTACTGATGGAGACAAAGGATTGGCCTCGAGCACCTCAAAGACGTTAGTGACAGCATAGCCGGAGTGACGTCTTCCGTCCAAATAATAGGATGACCCATCTGTAAACAGAACTAAGTCCGGGTTCTCCAAAGGTTCATCTTTAAGGTCCTCCCGGGGCTTGCTCGAGCTGACGACCACCTGCTCACAGGAATGATGTGGCTCTCCGTCCTCCGGTTGAGGCAATAGCGTTGCTGGATTCAAAATATTGCATCTTTTGAAAGTCACATTATCTGCATGCAGTATTATCAGTTCATAGCGGTCAGCTCTCTGTGGGGATAGTGCTTGAGTCGCATATTGCTTCATTAACAGTTCTACTTCATGTGGCACATACACAGTCAATGAATGACCCAAAACCACAGGTCGTGTTTTTTTCAGTAAGAGCTGCAGTAGCTGCTATTGCTCTGATGCGTCCTGGAGTGCCTTTAGCTACCTCATCTAGTTGCGTGGAGTAATAGGCCACTGGTCTACGGTGAGGGCCTAGTTTTTGGGTGAGTACCCCACTTGCTACTCCCTGTCGCTCATGGACAAATAATTCAAATAGTTTGCTATAATCTGGTAACCCGAGAGCAGGGGCTGAAGCCAACGCTTTTTTCACAGATGTAAAAGCTTTCTCCCTTTCTGGGCCCCAGGCCAAAGGCTCTATCTCCTCCTTTTTTGTTGCCTGTACCAGAGGCTTAGTAAGTTCTGCTAACCCCGGAATCCACGGTCGGCAGAATCCTACAGCTCCTAAAAATCCCCTAAGCTGTTTTTTTGTTACAGGACAAGGCATATCAAGAATTGTCTTTACTCGTTCTGGATCAACTAACCTGTGTCCTTCTCTTAAGATAAAACCCAAATATTTTACCTCTCTTTGACACAGCTGGAGTTTAGACAGAGATGCTCGATGCCCTTTTTCTGCAAGAGCGTTACATAGAGAAACAGTATCTTTCAAACATGTCTCATAATCTTTACTTGCTAATAACAAATCATCTACATATTGTATTAATACAGAATGTCCTGGAAGTTCGATATCTGAGAGGTCATTTTTAAGTATACGCGAAAAAACAGTCGGAGACCCAGTAAATCCCTGTGGCAGCCTTGTCCAAGTT
>NW_026991424.1:47500-50485 GCF_036370855.1 Dromaius novaehollandiae | reverse complement strand
AGATGGAGTTTACCACCCGCTTTGGGCTGCATTCCCAAGCAACCCGACTCCGAGAAGCCCCGGTCCCGGCGCGCCGGGGGGCCGCTACCGGCCTCACACCGTCCGCGGGCTGGGCCTCGATCAGAAGGACTTGGGCCCCCCGAGAGCGGCGCCGGGGATGGGGGCTTCTGTACGCCACATTTCCCGCGCCCCACCGCGGGGCGGGGATTCGGCGCTGGGCTCTTCCCTCTTCACTCGCCGTTACTGAGGGAATCCTGGTTAGTTTCTTTTCCTCCGCTGACTAATATGCTTAAATTCAGCGGGTCGCCACGTCTGATCTGAGGTCGCAATCGGATGGGGACGGGGCCGGCGCGCCCGCGCGCGCCGCGCCCCTCGCGCTTCGACTCCCGGAGCGGGCCCGAGGCAGCTGGGAGGACGGCCCGAGGCCCCCGCCGGCACGCGGCGGACGCCGCCGCGCAGGGGGAGAGGACGGCGGGCCGGCCCGCCGGCACGCGCGCGCGGCAGCACGGAGCGGTACCACCGCGGTACCCACCCGCAGACAGCCGCGCGGGGCCGGGGACGAGGCCCGCGCCTCCCCCCCCCGGGCCCGGCTCGCCAACGCGCGCTCGCTCGCTCACGCCACTCGCGCAGCCCTCCGCCGCTCTGCGGCCGCCTCCTCCTCCCGGCCGCTGACCTCCGCTCTCCGCCCCGGCGTGGGGACGGCGCGGCGCGCCCTCCCTCGCCCCCCGCCCCGCCGCCGCCCCACGGCGCCCGCGCTGCGCGGCCCCCCCCCCGGCCGCGGCCCCCCGCGCGCCGCCGCCGCCGCCGGGCCTCAACGCAACGCCGCGCGGCTGACGCCAGCCGGCGGGTGGAAGTGGCTCGACGACGCGCTGCGGACGCGGGGAAGCGCGGGGTTGGGGGGGGCCCGGCGGGCGCCGAAACGGCGGCGGTCAGGGCCAGGGCGAGGCAAAGGGCGGCCGGCCGTCCCCTCTGCCGGAGGGGAACGGGGGACCGGCGCACCACCGGGAGAGTGGTGGAGGAGAGGCCCGTGCGGCGGCACTGGCGGTGGTGGCGGGCGGGCGGCGCCGGGCGCCGGGCCACCGCGACCGACCCGATCTGGGGGCCCGGCGGGACGAAGTCCGCGACGCGGGCGCTCCGGGAGCGGGGGTTTCCCGAGTCTGCACTTAGGGGGACGAAGGCCCGGCCGCGCGGGGAGGGGAAGGAGAGCACCCCCCCTCTCCCCGGGGCAACGGGCCTGCGAGGCGCCCCAGCCGCGCCACACCGCGCGCGCCACGCGGCGCGGCGGCAGCCGCCGGGCTCGGAGGGGAGGGCGGGCACGGCCGGGCGCACCCGAACCGCGCCCCCCCCCACACCCACCGAGGGGCGGCACGCCGCTGCGCCCACGCCACGGCGCGGGTGACGATTGACCGTCAAGCGACGCTCAGACAGGCGTAGCCCCGGGAGGAACCCGGGGCCGCAAGTGCGTTCGAAGTGTCGATGATCAATGTGTCCTGCAATTCACATTAATTCTCGCAGCTAGCTGCGTTCTTCATCGACGCACGAGCCGAGTGATCCACCGCTAAGAGTTGTCTCGGTTTCGGTCCCCGCCGCGCGCGCGGGGGGACCGGGCAGCTTTCGCAGCCCCTGGGGGGCCCCCCCTCCTCCGCCCCCTCCTCCTCCGCCCCACCGCCCTTCCTCACGCCGACGCCGGCTGCTGAGCAAGGGACGGCAGAGACGGAAGGAGAGAGAGAGCGAGAGAAAGAGAGGGGCTTGCCTCACTGACCGTACAAGCACAGAGAAAGGGGGGGGGGGGGAAACGAAGGGCAAACCCGAACGAGAAGGGCGGGGAGCCCTCGCTCCCGACCTGGGGACAAACCCTGTCTCGCTTCGAGTCCGGCCCAGGCGCCCGGCTCGGTCTGGCCCGGCAGGGAGCGGCGGGCCGGCCACACCGCCTGCCTCGGGATGTTGGGGGGGGTCCGTCCCCGCAGACCACCCCCCCCCCGCCCCAGGCGTCAGAGCCCGGCCGCCACCGGGAGCGGCGTCGCCCCGCCGCCCGCGCGCCTGCGGCCCGCCGGCCCCGCGCTTCCCAGCTCCTCGCTCGCCTCGCCGGCCCTCCGGCTCGACCGCCGCCGCCGCCGCCGCCGCGGCGCCCACACCCCCGCGCGCCCGCACACACCGCCTCGCGGGTGACGCCACGCGCTCGCCCGTCCCCTCCGCGGACAGACGCCCGGCGGCGGGCAGGCGGGCAAGGCGGCACGGACGGGGACGGCGCCCGCTCTCCCCGTCTCCACGCGGAGAGCGGGGCGGGCCGCCCCCGCCGCCGCCCCACCACCGCCCCCCCGCTGCCTGGCGGAGCCGGGCGGGGCAGAGCGAGGCGGGCGCCCCGGACGGCAGAGTGCCGGGGCGGGCGCGTAGGGTAGGGCGCCGCCGACGGCGGCCACGGCGGAAGACCCAGAAGCACCGGCCAGGGAGAAGGAGGAGACGCGCGGAGGCTCGGCGCCCGCACCACCCGCGGTGGGGGCTCGCCCTCCCGGCGGCGAGCACGCGCTCGCGCCCGGCTCGCAACGCTCGAGGCAGGCCGGCAACTAGGCCGACCGCGCGGCGTCTCTCCGCCGAGACCAGACCGCGGAGAGAGGGGGCAGGGTAACCCCTCTCCGTCCCGGCTGCCCGCGGGGCGAGCGCGGGGCGCGCCGGCTGGCATGGGGGGGCGCGGCGCCCGCGCGCGCCGACCCCCCGGCCCTCCGGCAGCACGCCCGGCCGCCTCCGCGAGTCGCATCGGGCCGCCCGAGTCTTTAAACCTCCGCCCGGCTCTCCAACCGAGAACCCTCGGGCCCGGAGCCCGGGGCCCATGGCCATCCCTGCCCGGGGCGGCTGCCGGCGGCCGCGGTGGCCGGAGGCCCTCTCCCCTCTCTCGCTCGCTCCCTCCCTCCCCGCCCCCCCCACCCCCACCGCGGGGGAGGAAGGACCGGGGTGGGGGGAAGCCGAGGCGGGGGGGGGGAAGGCACG
>NW_026991424.1:40000-42500 GCF_036370855.1 Dromaius novaehollandiae | reverse complement strand
TCACTCTCGCTCTCGCCGGGCCAACCCGCGCTCCAGCCACTAGCCGCCGGCGAGCCCGCTCTCCGCGCTTCCTGGCACCTGGGACACGCTCGCGGGGCTGCCAGGGAGCTGCCGGGAGGCCGCCGCACCAAGCGCGCTCCGGTGGAGAGAACCGGGACGGGACCGCTCCTGCCTGCCCTCACAGGCCGCCTCACCCCTCTCGCAAGTCGGCTGCATGCGCAGGGGGCGCCCGGGAGCCAGTCTCCGGAAGGTGAGTGGTTGCTCACCTCTCTCCCCTACAGTCGTACCGCTAAGTCAGGCGGCGCCGGAGAGCCAAAGGACACCCGCCCCTCCTACCGGGGAGGGGCGCGGGAATGGCCCACGTCTACGATGACGTAACTGGAGGCAGCGACGCAGAGCGACCCCTTTCGCCGCTCCAGAGGAAAGCCGGGGGAAACAGGTCTACCGGTCACCACCCCGAAGGGCGGCCAAGTCTCGCCGGAGCCGGGTAGACCTGCTGACAGCGTGGGAGGCGGACCCGGGAGACGGCCTGCCACTTCCTCGCGCCTCCCGGAGCCCGGTCGACCGGCTGGCCGAGCCCCAAGCCCGGAGCCGGGTAGACCGGCACGCCGCGCGCCCCAGGCAGCCTCGCGGAGCCCGGTCGACCAGCTCGCCCCTCCGCGACCCCCGGATCCAGGTCGACCTGCTCGCCTCCGCGAGACCCAGCGGAGCCGCGTCGACCGGCTCGCCCCTCCGAGACTCCCGGAGCCGGTAGACCCTCTGGCCGCCGCCAAGGCAGCCTCCCAGGCCCGGGGGCGTGGGCCGGCCGCTGCCACGGCGGACCCGCTGCGCCGGCCGCTACCGGGACGGCCCGCCGCGCACCCCCGGTCGTCCGCCCCCCCCCCCCCCCCCCCCGGCTCGAGCGCTTCGCTTGTTTGTTTGTTCGTTTCTTTCGGGGCAAGGGGTTCCGCTCGCTTCTTTTTGGGGTCGTGTTGTTTTTCGGGTTTGCTCTTGTTTCTTTGCGTTTCCGAGCACGCGCGTCTTTTCCCCTCCTTTTCCTGCCTTGCTGATTTTTCTCGGTTTTCTGTGTGGGAGCGCGGTGCCCCCCCCCCCCCCCCCGCCCCGCCCCGCCCCGGCACGCGGTCCTACAGCAGGGGAAGGTGCTCACTTACGAATCTAGGTCTCTAGGTCTTGTCTGTCTGTCTGTCTGTCTGTCTGTCTGCCTTTTATTCCTTTCTTTCTTTTCCTCTTTCTTCCTTTCTTTCTTTCTTCTTGCCTGGCCGCTGCCGCCCCTTACCCCCTCCCTTTCCTGGTGCCTGCCTTGCTCCCCTCGCACTGCTTCCAACGCCCCGCCTCAGCAGAAATCCCTGACCCCGGGCTGACCGGCGCCCCGAGGCAGCAGGGGGGCCCCGGGGCGGGGCACGCGCGCACACAAACACACACTCCACACAGGCGCCGTCAGCGGGGCAGGGTGGCACTGGCCCGCCAACAACCCGTGATACCGCGCCTGGCGCGCGCCCCCCGCCCCCCCCCCCCAACAAGGCAGCGGAGGGTGCTTGTGTGCGAACCCGCGCCGTTCGCGCCTTTTTTTTTTTTTTTAATCGGTTCTCGCGCCGTCCGCCCGCCGGCCCCCCCCGCGCCCCCCCCCCCCCCCCCGCCCGCCTTTTCGCCGCCGCCAAGCCTGCTTGTTCCCTCACGTTCCCCGGCCGGGGCCGTTCCGTTCCGAAGCCTCGGGGTTCCGCGCGCCTCTGGGAGCCGAGGCGGAATCTTCGCGCCCCCCCCCCCACCCCCCCCCGCGCGCCCCCCCCCCCACCCCGCCCCGACCCCCGTTCCGTTCCGAAGCCTCGGGGTTCCGCGCGCCTCTGGGAGCCGAGGCGGAATCTTCGCGCCCCCCCCCACCCCCCCCGCGCGCCCCCCCCCCCACCCCGCCCCGACCCCCGTTCCGTTCCGAAGCCTCAGGGTTCCGCGCGCCTCTGGGAGCCGAGGCGGAATCTTCGCGCCCCCCCCACCCCCCCCGCGCGCCCCCCCCCCCGCCACGCCCCGACCCCCGTTCCGTTCCGAAGCCTCGGGGTTCCGCGCGCCTCTGGGAGCCGAGGCGGAATCTTCGCGCCCCCCCCACCCCCCCCGCGCGCCCCCCCCCCCGCCACGCCCCGACCCCCGTTCCGTTCCGAAGCCTCGGGGTTCCGCGCGCCTCTGGGAGCCGAGGCGGAATCTTCGCGCCCGCCCCCCCCCCCCCCCCCCGGCGCGCCCCCCCCCACCCCGGCCGCACGGCGACTCGCCAGCTTTCCTCCGGGCACTCAGGGCAGGAGATTGCGCGCGTTGCCCTTTTCCGCCGACATCTCCCTCCGTTGCCCCCCCCCCCCCCCGCGCCCGTGTCTTGTCCCTCTCCCGGCCCCCCCCCCCCCCCCCCCGCAGGGCCGGCGAAATGGAGTTCCGGGGGGGGGGGGGGTTCGCTCCCGCGGAGGGTGGGGTGGGGCGGAGGGTGCGGGGCCAGGCCCCGGGAGAGGGGCACCAGGTCTAC
>NW_026991424.1:32500-35000 GCF_036370855.1 Dromaius novaehollandiae | reverse complement strand
CTCGCGCTTCGACTCCCGGAGCGGGCCCGAGGCAGCTGGGAGGACGGCCCGAGGCCCCCGCCGGCACGCGGCGGACGCCGCCGCGCAGGGGGAGAGGACGGCGGGCCGGCCCGCCGGCACGCGCGCGCGGCAGCACGGAGCGGTACCACCGCGGTACCCACCCGCAGACAGCCGCGCGGGGCCGGGGACGAGGCCCGCGCCTCCCCCCCCCGGGCCCGGCTCGCCAACGCGCGCTCGCTCGCTCACGCCACTCGCGCAGCCCTCCGCCGCTCTGCGGCCGCCTCCTCCTCCCGGCCGCTGACCTCCGCTCTCCGCCCCGGCGTGGGGACGGCGCGGCGCGCCCTCCCTCGCCCCCCGCCCCGCCGCCGCCCCACGGCGCCCGCGCTGCGCGGCCCCCCCCCCGGCCGCGGCCCCCCGCGCGCCGCCGCCGCCGCCGGGCCTCAACGCAACGCCGCGCGGCTGACGCCAGCCGGCGGGTGGAAGTGGCTCGACGACGCGCTGCGGACGCGGGGAAGCGCGGGGTTGGGGGGGGCCCGGCGGGCGCCGAAACGGCGGCGGTCAGGGCCAGGGCGAGGCAAAGGGCGGCCGGCCGTCCCCTCTGCCGGAGGGGAACGGGGGACCGGCGCACCACCGGGAGAGTGGTGGAGGAGAGGCCCGTGCGGCGGCACTGGCGGTGGTGGCGGGCGGGCGGCGCCGGGCGCCGGGCCACCGCGACCGACCCGATCTGGGGGCCCGGCGGGACGAAGTCCGCGACGCGGGCGCTCCGGGAGCGGGGGTTTCCCGAGTCTGCACTTAGGGGGACGAAGGCCCGGCCGCGCGGGGAGGGGAAGGAGAGCACCCCCCCTCTCCCCGGGGCAACGGGCCTGCGAGGCGCCCCAGCCGCGCCACACCGCGCGCGCCACGCGGCGCGGCGGCAGCCGCCGGGCTCGGAGGGGAGGGCGGGCACGGCCGGGCGCACCCGAACCGCGCCCCCCCCCACACCCACCGAGGGGCGGCACGCCGCTGCGCCCACGCCACGGCGCGGGTGACGATTGACCGTCAAGCGACGCTCAGACAGGCGTAGCCCCGGGAGGAACCCGGGGCCGCAAGTGCGTTCGAAGTGTCGATGATCAATGTGTCCTGCAATTCACATTAATTCTCGCAGCTAGCTGCGTTCTTCATCGACGCACGAGCCGAGTGATCCACCGCTAAGAGTTGTCTCGGTTTCGGTCCCCGCCGCGCGCGCGGGGGGACCGGGCAGCTTTCGCAGCCCCTGGGGGGCCCCCCCTCCTCCGCCCCCTCCTCCTCCGCCCCACCGCCCTTCCTCACGCCGACGCCGGCTGCTGAGCAAGGGACGGCAGAGACGGAAGGAGAGAGAGAGCGAGAGAAAGAGAGGGGCTTGCCTCACTGACCGTACAAGCACAGAGAAAGGGGGGGGGGGGGAAACGAAGGGCAAACCCGAACGAGAAGGGCGGGGAGCCCTCGCTCCCGACCTGGGGACAAACCCTGTCTCGCTTCGAGTCCGGCCCAGGCGCCCGGCTCGGTCTGGCCCGGCAGGGAGCGGCGGGCCGGCCACACCGCCTGCCTCGGGATGTTGGGGGGGGTCCGTCCCCGCAGACCACCCCCCCCCCGCCCCAGGCGTCAGAGCCCGGCCGCCACCGGGAGCGGCGTCGCCCCGCCGCCCGCGCGCCTGCGGCCCGCCGGCCCCGCGCTTCCCAGCTCCTCGCTCGCCTCGCCGGCCCTCCGGCTCGACCGCCGCCGCCGCCGCCGCCGCGGCGCCCACACCCCCGCGCGCCCGCACACACCGCCTCGCGGGTGACGCCACGCGCTCGCCCGTCCCCTCCGCGGACAGACGCCCGGCGGCGGGCAGGCGGGCAAGGCGGCACGGACGGGGACGGCGCCCGCTCTCCCCGTCTCCACGCGGAGAGCGGGGCGGGCCGCCCCCGCCGCCGCCCCACCACCGCCCCCCCGCTGCCTGGCGGAGCCGGGCGGGGCAGAGCGAGGCGGGCGCCCCGGACGGCAGAGTGCCGGGGCGGGCGCGTAGGGTAGGGCGCCGCCGACGGCGGCCACGGCGGAAGACCCAGAAGCACCGGCCAGGGAGAAGGAGGAGACGCGCGGAGGCTCGGCGCCCGCACCACCCGCGGTGGGGGCTCGCCCTCCCGGCGGCGAGCACGCGCTCGCGCCCGGCTCGCAACGCTCGAGGCAGGCCGGCAACTAGGCCGACCGCGCGGCGTCTCTCCGCCGAGACCAGACCGCGGAGAGAGGGGGCAGGGTAACCCCTCTCCGTCCCGGCTGCCCGCGGGGCGAGCGCGGGGCGCGCCGGCTGGCATGGGGGGGCGCGGCGCCCGCGCGCGCCGACCCCCCGGCCCTCCGGCAGCACGCCCGGCCGCCTCCGCGAGTCGCATCGGGCCGCCCGAGTCTTTAAACCTCCGCCCGGCTCTCCAACCGAGAACCCTCGGGCCCGGAGCCCGGGGCCCATGGCCATCCCTGCCCGGGGCGGCTGCCGGCGGCCGCGGTGGCC
>NW_026991424.1:25000-27500 GCF_036370855.1 Dromaius novaehollandiae | reverse complement strand
CGTGCGGGTAGGGATGGGATCGGCAGCCGGAGCGCTGGCATCGCCCCGCGCTGCCTGCGGCGGAGAACCCCGAAGCCGGAGCCGCACGGGGCACCCCCGTGCCCCCCTTCGCTCTCACTCTCGCTCTCGCCGGGCCAACCCGCGCTCCAGCCACTAGCCGCCGGCGAGCCCGCTCTCCGCGCTTCCTGGCACCTGGGACACGCTCGCGGGGCTGCCAGGGAGCTGCCGGGAGGCCGCCGCACCAAGCGCGCTCCGGTGGAGAGAACCGGGACGGGACCGCTCCTGCCTGCCCTCACAGGCCGCCTCACCCCTCTCGCAAGTCGGCTGCATGCGCAGGGGGCGCCCGGGAGCCAGTCTCCGGAAGGTGAGTGGTTGCTCACCTCTCTCCCCTACAGTCGTACCGCTAAGTCAGGCGGCGCCGGAGAGCCAAAGGACACCCGCCCCTCCTACCGGGGAGGGGCGCGGGAATGGCCCACGTCTACGATGACGTAACTGGAGGCAGCGACGCAGAGCGACCCCTTTCGCCGCTCCAGAGGAAAGCCGGGGGAAACAGGTCTACCGGTCACCACCCCGAAGGGCGGCCAAGTCTCGCCGGAGCCGGGTAGACCTGCTGACAGCGTGGGAGGCGGACCCGGGAGACGGCCTGCCACTTCCTCGCGCCTCCCGGAGCCCGGTCGACCGGCTGGCCGAGCCCCAAGCCCGGAGCCGGGTAGACCGGCACGCCGCGCGCCCCAGGCAGCCTCGCGGAGCCCGGTCGACCAGCTCGCCCCTCCGCGACCCCCGGATCCAGGTCGACCTGCTCGCCTCCGCGAGACCCAGCGGAGCCGCGTCGACCGGCTCGCCCCTCCGAGACTCCCGGAGCCGGTAGACCCTCTGGCCGCCGCCAAGGCAGCCTCCCAGGCCCGGGGGCGTGGGCCGGCCGCTGCCACGGCGGACCCGCTGCGCCGGCCGCTACCGGGACGGCCCGCCGCGCACCCCCGGTCGTCCGCCCCCCCCCCCCCCCCCCCCGGCTCGAGCGCTTCGCTTGTTTGTTTGTTCGTTTCTTTCGGGGCAAGGGGTTCCGCTCGCTTCTTTTTGGGGTCGTGTTGTTTTTCGGGTTTGCTCTTGTTTCTTTGCGTTTCCGAGCACGCGCGTCTTTTCCCCTCCTTTTCCTGCCTTGCTGATTTTTCTCGGTTTTCTGTGTGGGAGCGCGGTGCCCCCCCCCCCCCCCCCGCCCCGCCCCGCCCCGGCACGCGGTCCTACAGCAGGGGAAGGTGCTCACTTACGAATCTAGGTCTCTAGGTCTTGTCTGTCTGTCTGTCTGTCTGTCTGTCTGCCTTTTATTCCTTTCTTTCTTTTCCTCTTTCTTCCTTTCTTTCTTTCTTCTTGCCTGGCCGCTGCCGCCCCTTACCCCCTCCCTTTCCTGGTGCCTGCCTTGCTCCCCTCGCACTGCTTCCAACGCCCCGCCTCAGCAGAAATCCCTGACCCCGGGCTGACCGGCGCCCCGAGGCAGCAGGGGGGCCCCGGGGCGGGGCACGCGCGCACACAAACACACACTCCACACAGGCGCCGTCAGCGGGGCAGGGCGGCACTGGCCCGCCAACAACCCGTGATACCGCGCCTGGCGCGCGCCCCCCGCCCCCCCCCCCCAACAAGGCAGCGGAGGGTGCTTGTGTGCGAACCCGCGCCGTTCGCGCCTTTTTTTTTTTTTTTAATCGGTTCTCGCGCCGTCCGCCCGCCGGCCCCCCCCGCGCCCCCCCCCCCCCCCCGCCCGCCTTTTCGCCGCCGCCAAGCCTGCTTGTTCCCTCACGTTCCCCGGCCGGGGCCGTTCCGTTCCGAAGCCTCGGGGTTCCGCGCGCCTCTGGGAGCCGAGGCGGAATCTTCGCGCCCCCCCCCCCACCCCCCCCCGCGCGCCCCCCCCCCCACCCCGCCCCGACCCCCGTTCCGTTCCGAAGCCTCGGGGTTCCGCGCGCCTCTGGGAGCCGAGGCGGAATCTTCGCGCCCCCCCCCACCCCCCCCGCGCGCCCCCCCCCCCACCCCGCCCCGACCCCCGTTCCGTTCCGAAGCCTCAGGGTTCCGCGCGCCTCTGGGAGCCGAGGCGGAATCTTCGCGCCCCCCCCACCCCCCCCGCGCGCCCCCCCCCCCGCCACGCCCCGACCCCCGTTCCGTTCCGAAGCCTCGGGGTTCCGCGCGCCTCTGGGAGCCGAGGCGGAATCTTCGCGCCCCCCCCACCCCCCCCGCGCGCCCCCCCCCCCGCCACGCCCCGACCCCCGTTCCGTTCCGAAGCCTCGGGGTTCCGCGCGCCTCTGGGAGCCGAGGCGGAATCTTCGCGCCCGCCCCCCCCCCCCCCCCCCGGCGCGCCCCCCCCCACCCCGGCCGCACGGCGACTCGCCAGCTTTCCTCCGGGCACTCAGGGCAGGAGATTGCGCGCGTTGCCCTTTTCCGCCGACATCTCCCTCCGTTGCCCCCCCCCCCCCCCGCGCCCGTGTCTTGTCCCTCTCCCGGCCCCCCCCCCCCCCCC
>NW_026991424.1:10000-12500 GCF_036370855.1 Dromaius novaehollandiae | reverse complement strand
CTCGAGCCTGAACACCGGCCACCCCCCCGCGCTCCCTGGGACAGGGCGAGCAGGGAAGCACCGGCCCGCCGAGGGGCCTCTGCGACGTGTCCCGGGACGCCTCAGCGGGCGCTGCGTGCGGGTAGGGATGGGATCGGCAGCCGGAGCGCTGGCATCGCCCCGCGCTGCCTGCGGCGGAGAACCCCGAAGCCGGAGCCGCACGGGGCACCCCCGTGCCCCCCTTCGCTCTCACTCTCGCTCTCGCCGGGCCAACCCGCGCTCCAGCCACTAGCCGCCGGCGAGCCCGCTCTCCGCGCTTCCTGGCACCTGGGACACGCTCGCGGGGCTGCCAGGGAGCTGCCGGGAGGCCGCCGCACCAAGCGCGCTCCGGTGGAGAGAACCGGGACGGGACCGCTCCTGCCTGCCCTCACAGGCCGCCTCACCCCTCTCGCAAGTCGGCTGCATGCGCAGGGGGCGCCCGGGAGCCAGTCTCCGGAAGGTGAGTGGTTGCTCACCTCTCTCCCCTACAGTCGTACCGCTAAGTCAGGCGGCGCCGGAGAGCCAAAGGACACCCGCCCCTCCTACCGGGGAGGGGCGCGGGAATGGCCCACGTCTACGATGACGTAACTGGAGGCAGCGACGCAGAGCGACCCCTTTCGCCGCTCCAGAGGAAAGCCGGGGGAAACAGGTCTACCGGTCACCACCCCGAAGGGCGGCCAAGTCTCGCCGGAGCCGGGTAGACCTGCTGACAGCGTGGGAGGCGGACCCGGGAGACGGCCTGCCACTTCCTCGCGCCTCCCGGAGCCCGGTCGACCGGCTGGCCGAGCCCCAAGCCCGGAGCCGGGTAGACCGGCACGCCGCGCGCCCCAGGCAGCCTCGCGGAGCCCGGTCGACCAGCTCGCCCCTCCGCGACCCCCGGATCCAGGTCGACCTGCTCGCCTCCGCGAGACCCAGCGGAGCCGCGTCGACCGGCTCGCCCCTCCGAGACTCCCGGAGCCGGTAGACCCTCTGGCCGCCGCCAAGGCAGCCTCCCAGGCCCGGGGGCGTGGGCCGGCCGCTGCCACGGCGGACCCGCTGCGCCGGCCGCTACCGGGACGGCCCGCCGCGCACCCCCGGTCGTCCGCCCCCCCCCCCCCCCCCCCCGGCTCGAGCGCTTCGCTTGTTTGTTTGTTCGTTTCTTTCGGGGCAAGGGGTTCCGCTCGCTTCTTTTTGGGGTCGTGTTGTTTTTCGGGTTTGCTCTTGTTTCTTTGCGTTTCCGAGCACGCGCGTCTTTTCCCCTCCTTTTCCTGCCTTGCTGATTTTTCTCGGTTTTCTGTGTGGGAGCGCGGTGCCCCCCCCCCCCCCCGCCCCGCCCCGCCCCGGCACGCGGTCCTACAGCAGGGGAAGGTGCTCACTTACGAATCTAGGTCTCTAGGTCTTGTCTGTCTGTCTGTCTGTCTGTCTGTCTGCCTTTTATTCCTTTCTTTCTTTTCCTCTTTCTTCCTTTCTTTCTTTCTTCTTGCCTGGCCGCTGCCGCCCCTTACCCCCTCCCTTTCCTGGTGCCTGCCTTGCTCCCCTCGCACTGCTTCCAACGCCCCGCCTCAGCAGAAATCCCTGACCCCGGGCTGACCGGCGCCCCGAGGCAGCAGGGGGGCCCCGGGGCGGGGCACGCGCGCACACAAACACACACTCCACACAGGCGCCGTCAGCGGGGCAGGGCGGCACTGGCCCGCCAACAACCCGTGATACCGCGCCTGGCGCGCGCCCCCCGCCCCCCCCCCCCAACAAGGCAGCGGAGGGTGCTTGTGTGCGAACCCGCGCCGTTCGCGCCTTTTTTTTTTTTTTTAATCGGTTCTCGCGCCGTCCGCCCGCCGGCCCCCCCCGCGCCCCCCCCCCCCCCCCGCCCGCCTTTTCGCCGCCGCCAAGCCTGCTTGTTCCCTCACGTTCCCCGGCCGGGGCCGTTCCGTTCCGAAGCCTCGGGGTTCCGCGCGCCTCTGGGAGCCGAGGCGGAATCTTCGCGCCCCCCCCCCCACCCCCCCCCGCGCGCCCCCCCCCCCACCCCGCCCCGACCCCCGTTCCGTTCCGAAGCCTCGGGGTTCCGCGCGCCTCTGGGAGCCGAGGCGGAATCTTCGCGCCCCCCCCCACCCCCCCCGCGCGCCCCCCCCCCCACCCCGCCCCGACCCCCGTTCCGTTCCGAAGCCTCAGGGTTCCGCGCGCCTCTGGGAGCCGAGGCGGAATCTTCGCGCCCCCCCCACCCCCCCCGCGCGCCCCCCCCCCCGCCACGCCCCGACCCCCGTTCCGTTCCGAAGCCTCGGGGTTCCGCGCGCCTCTGGGAGCCGAGGCGGAATCTTCGCGCCCCCCCCACCCCCCCCGCGCGCCCCCCCCCCCGCCACGCCCCGACCCCCGTTCCGTTCCGAAGCCTCGGGGTTCCGCGCGCCTCTGGGAGCCGAGGCGGAATCTTCGCGCCCGCCCCCCCCCCCCCCCCCCGGCGCGCCCCCCCCCACCCCGGCCGCACGGCGACTCGCCAGCTTTCCTCCGGGCA
>NW_026991424.1:0-2500 GCF_036370855.1 Dromaius novaehollandiae | reverse complement strand
CCCGCGGGGCGAGCGCGGGGCGCGCCGGCTGGCATGGGGGGGCGCGGCGCCCGCGCGCGCCGACCCCCCGGCCCTCCGGCAGCACGCCCGGCCGCCTCCGCGAGTCGCATCGGGCCGCCCGAGTCTTTAAACCTCCGCCCGGCTCTCCAACCGAGAACCCTCGGGCCCGGAGCCCGGGGCCCATGGCCATCCCTGCCCGGGGCGGCTGCCGGCGGCCGCGGTGGCCGGAGGCCCTCTCCCCTCTCTCGCTCGCTCCCTCCCTCCCCGCCCCCCCCACCCCCACCGCGGGGGAGGAAGGACCGGGGTGGGGGGAAGCCGAGGCGGGGGGGGGGAAGGCACGGCCGGTGCGGCGCGCACGGTGCGGCACCCGGGAGGAGCACGCTGGCACACGGGACCACACGGGTGGGTCACCGAGGGGGGGGCAGGAGAAGCGCGGGCGCTAGGTACCTGGCCCTGGGGTGAGGGAAACGACCTGAAATCCCCGCGGGGGTGCCTCCCCCGCCGCCGCCCGCCACCGGGCCGCCGCCGCCTCGCGGCGACGGCGGCAGCCTCGGCAGCGGCGACGAGACGGGACGCGGAGGGGGAACCCGGCACCCGCCAGCCGGCCCCCGCGCCCCTCGGCGGAGCGTCCGCCCGCGGGGTGCGCCCGACACCCGCCGCCACGACCTCGTCCTCCTCCCAGGGCCCGGGGTTTCCCTCAGTAACCCGGCGCCGGGTGGCAGCTGCACCCGGGAGGAGAGCCGTGGCTCGGGCCGCCCACTCGGGCACGAACCGTCGCCTCGCTTGGCCTCAACGCGACGCCCCCCGCTCGGGGGCCCGGCGCCCGCCCCGCGCGCCATCCCGGAACGCCTGCCCCCGCAGGTCTCTGCGGACGGGCTGCTCCGCCGCAGCCCGCCGCGGGTCCGCCCCCCACAGCTTAGGGGTGGGGACCCGTGGGACCCGTCCCAACCCGGAGGGCCGTCTCCCTCGCCTCCGCGCCCGCCGCTTCCTCTCCCGCGGGCGCCGGGGAGTAGCCAAGCCCCGCCGCCCCTCACACGCACTGCCGCCCGCTCCCGCCGGGCCCTCCCCTGGGCCGGACCCCCCCCCCCTTCCCCTTCCCCCCCAGCGGCAGCGGAGCGCCGTGGGGTGGGGGGGCGGGGGGGGGCGGGCCGCGGCTCCCGGAGACGGGCACCGGCAGCGGAGCGGGCACCAGCAGAGGCGAGAGGGGAGAGACGGGGGGAGGCGGTCCCCCACCGGCAGCGGTGGAATCGGCAGCGGGCTCTCGGCGAGCGAGCGCGGCCTCGGGAGGGCCGTGCACCCGCCGGCGGGCCGAGCCCCGTGCTCGGCCCCGCGGCGCAGAGTGCGGGACAGGCGAACTCGGGTACGCGCGCGCGGCAGCCGGGACGCGGCGGGCGGGGGGGCCACACCGGTGTCCGGTGCCGTCGGCATCGGCAGCGAGGCGCGGCGGCCCGGCGGCGGCCCGGCGGCGGGCCGGCACAGGTTTCAGAATGCCACGGGGGCCCGTAACCCCTCTTCCTCGCGGCGGGCTCGCGCGGCCCGCCGGCCCTGCCCCCGGCACGCGCCCACGGGCTCGCTCGCTCTCGCGCGGCGCCTCGCTCGCCAGGGCCGGGAGGCAGGCCCTTCCACTCCGGGGTCCCGCTTGCGCGCCGTCGCCCGCCCGCGACGCGGGCCGGCCCCTCCGCCGCCGTCGTCGTCCGTCCCTCCCGCCGGACGCTCCCCCTCCGCCGCGGGGGGCCTCCCCCCCCCTCCTCCCCCCCCGGCTCACCTTCCCCCTAGCCCGCTCCCGGTGACGGCAGCGGGATCCTCGGGGGAGTCGGCTGGAGCCGGGTGGGGGGGGGGCGGTGGGGAAGCGCCCTTCCGCGGCGCTGGACAGAGCGGGAGGCGGGGGGCGGGCGGCAGCAGCGGGGAGGCTCGGCCACGCACCGGCACGGGCGGCGGCAGCGGGGACCGGAGGCGGGAAGGGCCACCGGCACGAGGCAGGAGGAGGCCGCACGGAGGAGGAGCCGCGGCGCGCTCCGGGGGGGAGGTCGAGCCGGCGGCCCGGAGGCCAGCCCTCCGGATTCCGAGGGGAGAGAGTCGCCCCGCGGGGCAACCCGCTCCGCGCCCGGGGCCCCACCGCGGGGCCCCCTCGCACGCGGAGCGGGCGGGAGGTGCCGCCCCGCGCCCGGGGCCCCACCGCAGGGCCCCCTCGGCACGCGGAGCGGGGGAGTCGGCGGCACGGCCGGACGCCCGGCACAGCGCACCCGCGCGAAACCCCGGTAATGATCCTTCCGCAGGTTCACCTACGGAAACCTTGTTACGACTTTTACTTCCTCTAGATAGTCAAGTTCGACCGTCTTCTCGACGCTCCGGCAGGGCCGTGGCCGACCCCGCCGGGGCCGATCCGAGGACCTCACTAAACCATCCAATCGGTAGTAGCGACGGGCGGTGTGTACAAAGGGCAGGGACTTAATCAACGCGAGCTTATGACCCGCACTTACTGGGAATTCCTCGTTCATGG